>NW_009928202.1:52108-91673 GCF_000696875.1 Nestor notabilis | reverse complement strand
AGCAGGTTTGGTCTGTCTGGAGTATGTCACGTGCAGAGCTGTACAGGTGTATTAGTTACATCTTTAAGTTGTCTGTGCTATATGACTGACCACAATGGAATTTTGGGCTGTTTTTCAAGTGCTGGCATCGTGTTGAGCCATGAAAGGATGTTTTTTTAACGTGTAGAGGAGAAGTAGTACATTAATGTAAGAGCATGTGTATGTCTGTGTGTGTGGTTCGGGGCTCTTGAAGGGCTGCAGCATGTTATCTTGGGCTGAAATTGCTGCTTCTCTTTTATAGAATCACAGAATGGTTTGGGTTGGAAAGGACCTTAACATCATCCAGTTCCAACCCCCTGCCATGGGCAGGGACACCTCACACTAGACCATGTCACCCAAGGCTCTGTCCAACCTGGCCTTGAACACTGCCAGGGATGGAGCATTCACCACTTCTTTGGGCAGCCTGTTCCAGGGACTCAGCACCCTCACAGTAAAGAACTTCTGCCTTAGATCTAACCTGAACTTCCCCTCTTTCAGTCTGAACCCATCACCCCTTGCCCTATTGCTACAAGGGGTTGGAACTAGATGACCTGAAGGTCCCTTCCAACCCAAACCATTCTCTGATTCTATATACAGTGAGTGTGCCGCCAACCAGGAGAAAAAATTACTGAGTTTCAAGGTCTTATTTCTGCCTTCTTAATTTGGAAAACTGTAGCTGGGTGGCATCATTTCACTCTCAAACATCTTAAGCTCATACACACAATTATGAAGCACAAACAAACCCATATTCTTGCACCCAGACAGCCCCTGACTCCTGACCATCAGCTTCCCGGGGCTGGCGGATGGGCACAGGCTCTATTTTGGATCCAGGGGCTTTCCCAACCCCAACCCCTCAGGGTTCTGGAGCTCAGCCCTGGCGACCAACACTGGGCTGGACTTTCCCAGCAACTCCCCACCCAGAAGTGAGGATGTGGCTGTGATGAGCACCAAGGGACCAGGACTGAGCCTTTCAACGCAGACATGACCACTGACACTTAAACATCACTGGGACAACACTATAAATCACTATATAGATACGTGTGTATATGTGTGTGTGTGTGTGTGTGTGTCACACATACGTACACAAACCCTCTTGGTTTCTTTTTATTTACCTGGTCCAACACTGTGTGACTGAGTCAAACAACTGAGAAAGAAGAAATGAGGCTTGGGGGGAAAAACCACACTGAAAAAGAAAGCATTTATTAATTAATTTATTGAACTTGCATGTGCATTTGTCTCACCAGTTGTTGGCGTTCACAAAAAAACCCCTTTGAAATCGACAAAACTTTCAGTAAACTCAATGAACACTCTGTAAAGTATCTAATGATAAGAAAGTTGCAGAAAATTCTTCACTTGCACAGCCTAAAATGTGCTGAATATCGAAGAAACCCCCCCACCAACCCCTTTTTTATTCAAAGATGGTTAAAAAAGTTGACGCAGTGGCTCTAGGTCAGCATGTCGTTGCCTTTCCTGGTGCAGCCTGTTTTCCTGAGTTGTCAAGACTACAAAACAGAAGCACCCGGAGCGTGGTGGGTGCCTGGTGGGTGCTGCTTCGTGGTGGGTGCCGGGCGCGGGGCAGCAGGAGCCAAACACGGTTTCTTTAGTGTCTTCTTACAATGTGCAAACAGGGTTAAGAAGAGGAAGCAGCGAGGAGTAAGACACAGATATATGAACACTGGTTCCACGTTCCAGCTCATATTCATCCCCTCTCCTCTTTTTATTCGTAATCATTTCTCTCCCCTCAAATACTCTTCACCTTTTTAAGGGCAGTACTAAAGGAGCTTCTTAACTATTGGCAACTCTTTTGTCTTTAAGAACCAGCTCCTGCCGGGTTCAGCTGTTTGGTTATAATTTACTACAATAAATAACAATTAATTTATTCACTATGAAATTCCATAATAAGAAAGAAACTAGCTGCGTTCCCACAAAATTGGCTTCGTGGTTCTTAATGATACTGCAAAATGAGGTCAGTAAGGAAAAAAAAAAACCAAAACCCTTGCAAAACATGGCTTTTGTATTCTACATAATTAAAAAGAACTAATCATTAATAAATAAAATTCATTTATCATTGAAATAATTATGAAGCACTTCTAAAAATTTTAAAGGCAAATCTATTTAGGCCTAACAGTTAACATGCAAAGTCATCCAACAAAGAACACAAAATTGTACCGCAGTAGTCAACTGTTGCATCAACATTCAAAAAGGTCTAGACAGCAGCACGACTTCTTCTATATGGCAAACGTCTCGTCACGCATCACAAGGGGCTGTCGGAGCTCTGGAGGATGGAGGGTGGGCTCCTGCCATCCCTCCCCACTTCCAGAGTGTGACAGAAGTAACGGAGAGTATGTGATACCAAAACTGGCTTTGCGGTGGTGTATAATGAAGGGACCACCACGGCGCCAGGACATCACCCTGGAGCAAAGGTCCATCGGTTGTGTGGGCTCCCACCACTGGAAAACGGGGAGGGAGACCCCAACAATGGCTCCTATGCAGCAGCAGCACTGGTAGTGCCCAAAGCCATCCAACCAGTGCTCCCACAAGCATCAGTGACCACCGGCTCCTCGACGGTGGGATGAGCGCTCGCCTCACCCCAGTGGAGACTCTGCAAAACCTTCCAACTACCTCAAGGTGGGATTTGGGATTTCTTTGTTCCTGTTTTCAAAAGGGTTATAAAAGTAGGAAACTTGTCAAATTCTTGCTAAGTTACACTTATTACTTCAACTAACACAACGGTACGTGACAAAGTACTGCAAATTATCAAAACGTACTGTACAGAAAGTTACAAATTCATTGCAAAATACATTGCGCTGCCATGACCGAGAGAAAAAGTGCTTTTTTGTGTGTCAGAAAAGTGTTCTTCTGAAACAGAAGTGCCGTAGCCTGCAATAAAACTCAGGTGTTTCGCTCTGGTTGTGCTATCCCCAACCAATTACCTTTCCAACCTTGTTTGGTGCCTTCAACCTGGATGGCTGAGAAGACAACAGCGCTGGGGAGCGATGCGCGGCGGAGCGTGGCCACCCCGGTCCCTCGCAGCCCTGGGGAGCATCTCCTGGGGTTTATACACCACGTTGGTTCTTTGGGGCAGGTTTTCCTCCACAAGGTTTCGCTGGTCCCTGCCCGCAGTTCCTGCCGGCTGGAATTCCTGCGCGGCCGATATCCAGACACCGAGTTCCTCCCGGAAAGTCGCTGCTTCAGCGATGCCGGTGCTGCCTCATGAGGGGCACGATGCAGGAAGGGGGCCCAGCCAGTTTGAGAAAGGGGTGTCTCAACAGTTCCTGTGCTGTGGCTCTTTGCGAGGGCTCCCGCACCAGCATCGAGTCCAAGAAGCCCCGGAGGACCGAGGAGACCTGCAACATCGCACTGGAGTTAGGGTGGGCAAAGACACCCGTGCCCAGCCTATGCTGGGTCTTGTGGGAAGACAAGGGACACCCTGAAATTTTCTATGGGAACAGATGGACTGAGCTGAAGGACCAAGCGTCTTCTATGTGCTGTTAATGTGGTACTGGGGCATCAGTGGGGTGCAGACCAGGACACGCTGCACAGCTTTGCGTGAGAAAAGCTTTAACACTCACTGAAGGGCTCAGGTCTGATTTTAGCAGCACACCCAGAATGGGAGGTACCCAAAGGCTCTGGCACTGGGCATGGATGCACCAACCCATCTGCAGTAAGGCTGATGTCCCGACTTGCTCTGCTCCTTGGGCAGGGTGGGAAGTGCTGGGAGCATGAGGCTCTGCCCAGCTCCCTTCACTGTCCCTCACTGCAAAACCAAAGCCAGGGCTGGGCACAGAAGGCCACGATTTGTTGATGGCTTTTGTCCTGCATCATCTTCCACATGAGTGAGTCCGATGTAGGACCCACTGCTCAAGGTGGTGCCTTACAGATGCAATGGGCATGCAGCGTGTAGCTGTGGTTTTACTAAGCCTTGTCACCTATGGGAAGTCTGACCTTGTGCATGTCCTTCACCCGCGGCGGTAAGTTGTCCCGGATCCGGCGCATGGCCTGCAGCGGCGGCTCGTTGAAGTAGGGAGGTTCACCATCTATCATCTCTATCACCATGATGCCCAGGGACCAGATATCCACCTGCAACACACCATCAGTCCCTGAACACCACTGGTAGTGCAGAGAGGGGGTACAGGCTCCACACTAGGGGTCATGCAACCCTCTGAGCTGGCTCATGCTGTCCTACCTGCTGTGTCCAGTCTAAGCCAACAGCCTGGTGAACCATCACCATAAATCTTGCCTTTTTAAACCAGCTCACACCAGTTTTTCTCTTCTGAGCAGTAAATGAACTGAAGAAATAAATTAGGAACCTGAATATGCAGCTGATTTAGGTGATGGCCACTGGAAGAACTGCTAAGGTACGCTCATTTGAGAGGCTGGCTGCACCTTCCTGCGCTGCATCCCAGCTGCACTGCTTTGCACCCACTGAGTATGTATCCCAGGGTGGCTCTGCAGAAAGGTGCAGCTAGTGGGTGAGCAAAGAATGGTTCAGCTGCTGTGAAATCAGCGACGCTGTGTCCCCTGCACCCTAAAGATGAAAGGATTTGAGACCCCAAGGCAAGTGCAAGTACTTCATACACCCGGGTTCCAGGCAGCACAGGTAAGTCCATGTGTAATCGCTTTGGAAAGGGATTTTTAAGATGGATTCAGCTCCAGCTTAAGAAAACCTCCACATCTTTTCCTTTATTTTGGTCCCGCTCCAGAATCCCAATCCTCTGATGACTGTAGTTTCTGTCATTTGCCAGCCCAAACAGCGCCAAGGCCAGTTCATGCAGCTTTTGCTCTTTTGCCAACACAGTCCTTCAGCTTAAATACGCTTTTTATTTTCTTTTCCTTTCCCTTCTGGTGGGAAACTTAATGTAGCCGTATATTCAGCCACTTCCTAATCCCTTCAGTGCTATCAATGGGCTAATAATAGCTGTTATCATCCCTGAAACGTCTCCTACACCACCACACGTCCTGGGTAAGCAGTGTCTCCCGTCTCAGGCCTTGGCTCACTTCCCCCTCTAAGTGTGTGTGTGCATATACATGTGCGTGTGTACGTACATGTGTCTGTGTGTAAATACACCCCTGTATTTGTCTGGCAGGTTTGCTCTCTGCAGCTGTTACTACAGGCACTACCAAGCAGAAGATGACTCCCCTCACCACGCAGAGGAGGCAAACGCAGCCGTGCCTCCGGCTGGGAGCCGTGAGTCACTGTCACGGCTGAGCACAGGATTGGGGATTGCTCTTCCCAGGCTGGCAGCGCACGAGTGCTGTGACTCAGAGCTTCCTAAGGGACGGTTTCGGCACTGCGGAGCTGCCGGGTGCCCACCTCGCTGCTCTCACCTGCAGGGCTCCAGTACAAATGTGTGAATCGCATTTGTCAGACCATTTTGCAGCACTTAAAACAGTTCCCACAGATCTTTTCCTCCCCTCTGTCTTCCCAGCTAATGAGAGCAACGACTGCAAGGAAGGAGCCAATGTAATGCTGCAACAGAGGGTGGCGATCCAACCCACCCAGCTGGCTCTTGTCTTTGGGATCCTATAGCCAAATGCATGCCTTTGCTAGCACCCCTCCAGAGGAAGGGGCTCTCAGGCTGCAGCTGGGTGAAAGCAGAGTGGATCTCTGCCTGCAGGTCTGTGATGTGACCTGCCTGTGTGGTACAGGCATGTGATTTGCCTGTTGGTTTGGCACATGCAGGTGTAAACACCTGTAACTGCAGCTCCAGCTTAATACTAAAGATCATCAAAGGGTCTTTGATGATGTGAAAATGATGCCAGTTTCCCTTAATCCAGCACCCCAAGCTGTGATCTGTAAAGACACTACATTGTTTAGTGCACTAAATGGAGTCGTTACTGAACAACTTGGTCTTGAAGAAATACTTTAAAACGAGGCTGATGTAGCACTCTGGGGCAAACATAATTGCTGCTGTTGAGCATAGCTGTATGAATGCACTTGAAGTGCTCTGTCACGCTCGGTGGGGTTGCCTAAGGCACCATGTGGAGGGAAAATGCCTACTCTGGGTCCGTGCTGTGCTCACCTCAGTGCCGTAGGGCAGGCGGGATATCACCTCCGGCGCCATCCAGTACGGTGTCCCGACCAGTGACTTCCTCCTGGGGACCTCCTTTGACACTTGGGCACAGAACCCAAAGTCAGACAATTTTATCTGCAAAGTAAAGAAAGAGAAAAAGCCCCTTCTGAATAACAAGGTAAATCCTCTGAGAGCCATCTCCAGCTGCAGCTGGGGGGACAGGGAGGGAGATGCCAGGTTTCGCTGGGATAGGACAGCAGCATGACTCTGGAAGTGTGGCTGGAGATGGCAACAGAGCCCAGGGAAACATGCAGCTCATTCAGACGAAGGCCAGGGAAAGAAGTGAGAGGGGAGCTCGTTGCTAAGATCACCTGTCGTAGCTCATTGCCTCTCCACCAGCAGAAGATGCAGAGGTGATAAATGGCTTGTAATATTTAAAAAACAGAAGGAGAGCAAAAAATTCTGAAGTCACAGTGTTTCATAATGAATCTATTATTGCATACATATATGTATCTGATTTGTGTAGCCTAGGTATGTACACTATATACAATAATGTACATATTTCAAGCGATACACACCACTCCCATTATTTGCATCAGATGTATGATCCATGACTTTGCCAGAGAACAGATGACACAAGTGGTGTTCACCTCGTTTTCCTTCACGACAGAGAGCAAGATCTACCACTCACAGAAAGCAATGTCCCTGCCAATGTGTTTTCAAGACCAGGACCTCACACTGTGCACTACCACAAAAGAAACCGTCTTCTGTATGAAGCAGGGGAGCTAACTTGGGGAGGGCAAGGAAGGGTACAAGACTCTTCCAAAATGGTTGTAGGAGATAAGGGCACCTGCTCCCTTTGCTTGGGAACGTGGGAATTAAAGACGGTTCTGTCCTTGAGTAGCTGTGGCAGTGACCTGAAATAGCAATAATGGGATACAGGAGCACTCCAGAGAGCGGCTCCCGCTGCATCATGTGCCTGCTCACACTTTTATGCCAGCCTTTTTTTTCTCTTACAACAAAAAGTATGGAAAATTATCACCTCCCCCTCCTTGTCGCTGCACAACACCAAGGTGAAACCTCCTCCAACCCAAACAAGCTGAGTGCCGGTGGCATCACCCCCTTCCAGAAACAGCTGGTTCCTTAAGGCTGAAGTGTTGTGGGTTTTCACCCCAAGTATTTATTGGGGGCCTAGAAGCTTCCATAAGGGTTTTCGTGGCCATTAGCCTATGCCCCAGCACCCCCAGCTATACAACAGTGACTCTTGCCCAGGTCCATAAGCCAGGTAATTGATGCCTGGGGATATGCCATGAGCCCAAGTAGCCCCAGGACAAGTGGGAAGTTGCATAAATCCCTGTGTTGTGTAGACCACCACTTCATTATCAGCATGGGTTTGTCTTCTGTACTTTTAGATTCACTACAGACATTACTTTTATACAGCTAAGGGTATTATTTTTATCAGAATTATGATTGTTGGTATTTCTAAAACAAAGCCAATAATAGCCAAGCTCTCCGTGCTAAACGTATTTCTCAGTTTATAGGATGAAGAATGGGAAAAATAATGCATATTTTGGAAGCAGAGCTTAATCTGCTTTTGTAGCAGCACAAGAGGTTTTGCATATCTATTGCTCATTCGAGTACATAAAAGAAGAGGATTTTCTAAAAAAAGGTAATTGCACCACACAGCCATGAAGAAATCTGCAATGCAGATAATAAGTACTGGAGTAATGAGGGTAATGAGGCACTGTGTGCAGATCCCGAGAGCAGATCAGATGCTAATTCAGCAACACGGATTGAAATCGCAACTGAACAACTCCTACACACACGGAGTTTTCTTCCCTCGACAGGATTAGCAGGAAGAAAATCCCTCTCCCTTGGTGAAGTGGGAATCAAATTCTATAGACAAGGCTTTGATAGGGAATCAGACCAGGCCTGGAAGCCAAGAGCTTTACCTGCTGAAGGAGAAGGTGTAGATTTGGTTCCAGACTGATTGTGAGCTCTTGGGCTCAGATGAACCCACTAAACCTTGCTTTACACATGTGTGTAAGGCCAGCGGAGCAACCCTGAAAGCCCTGCTTGTGGAACTCACTGGCCACGAGTGCACTAGTTTCTACCCAAATTATCCCAGTGGGGCCATGAGGTGAGATGCAAAGTAGTGCCTAACTCCAGCAGAAATTAGGGTCTCCTATTTAGGAGTGATTTGCCTCCTTCCACCCGAGCCTTTGTGTGCCCCAAGTTTTAGGTGCCTTAGGTTTTGTGTACTTAAATACTTAAATAAGCAATACCACTGCCCAAACCCACCTTTCTGTTTGTAAGGAAATAATTTCTTTGGGACCAAACACTGCTGAAGCACTGTATCTTTTTTGTGTGCAAACTTTGTTTTGCTTACTGAGCAGGTCACATGCAGCATTTTGTCTCCCTCTCTTCCCTCTCATTAAGACCACAAAGGAAAACCAATTCGCTGACAGCAGCATCCCATCCAAGGAAATGGAAGCATGGCACAGGTATTACCAAGAACCTTCTAAGTGTGGTATATGGTAAAAGCTAATCTCACCATTAGGGGAGTGTTTCAGCAGCAATGCAGCTTATTTCCTATCCATATAGATTGATGTTAGCCTCCTAACTAGGTTGGGAAAACAGAGCAAATGTATAGAAGGATCACTAAATGCAGTGAACAGAAAATACTTCAGAGAGGCATCAGAGGAGGAGTGGTGCAGCATAAAAGAAGGTCTCCTGCCACCCAACTATCATCCATGTGGTGTAGTTTCTTCTGCCACTGCCTTTTGATGGCTCTGATCCCTCACAGGCACTCTGCACACAGTGTGGGTGTCCATCACCAGGCAGGCCAGGCCTGGGTATTTCTGATTCGGCTCTCTAAGAAGTTACTCACAGGTCATACCCCTTGGTTTCACACGCCTGGCTGAACGTGCACAACTATTTTCATGCCAGCCCCACGAGATGGCAGGGGAAACTTTGGGCACTCACCCTCCCATCGCTTGTGAGGAGGATGGAGTCGCTTTTGATGTCGCGGTGGATGACGCCTTGGTTGTGCAGGTAGGACAGGGCTCTCAGGACAGACAGGCAGACCGTGGCTATCTGCTCCTCGTTCATCCTGAAATGGCAAAGTGCAAAAACAAGCTGAGTGTTAAAGAAGACAGCGGGAAAGGGGGAGTGAAGAGGCACAAGTGCCCCTTCACACCCGTGTACAGCCAGACAGGAGATCTTTTAGGCAATGGATCTGTGGGCTGATCCTCTGGTCTGGTTTCTGTCCAAAAAGGGAAGATGAGGGGTGAGGAACAACTCCACAACAAGGTGTGGGTAAGTCTCCCTGCAGCACTAGAAAAGCACAGAATACTGCCTGATGCAGCCTGTTACAGTGAGCCTGTTTCCACAGGGAAATAATGGAAATGCCTTATTTTCAGTAAACTCACTGCTTGCCAAGGAGGGCAAATCACTACTGGAATGGGAACAGGCATGAAATAATATGAGTAAAAACACTCTTAATTGTGCAGGCAAAACATCAGGCCCTGGGTGTAGCTCTTCAAGAGCACTTCCTTGCTTTTATGCCTTCTATAAAAATATTCAGGGTATTTCAGCAGAAGAATAAACAAGAGTCCTCGTTTCTGTGCATGAGTGCAAAATGCCACCCTGGAAGAAGCCGCCAGCCACAGCACAGTGGTGATGGCTGGGGTGGGTTGTGCACCCTAGTACCACTGCCCCAGCTCTGGATCATAGAATCACAGAATCAGATGGATTGGAAAAGACGTTTAAGATCATCAAGCCCAACCTCTACCCCAGCACTGCCAAGGCCACCACTAACCCTGGCACTGAGGCCTCGTCTACACGGGGTGTGAACACTTGCAGGGACGGTGTCTCCAGCCCTGCCCTGGGCAGCCTGTTCCAATGCCTTGAGCACCCTTTGGGATGAAACTGTTCCTAATATCCAGTTTAAACCTCCGCTGGTGCAGGTGGATGTCTCCAGCAGGAAAACACCCGTGGAGATTTCTGCTGTAACTTTGTGTGCCATTTACAGTATTTTAGCAAAATCTTTGAGGGAAGGTCATGCAATGTTAAAAAACCCCCAGAAGATTAAGGAAAGACTGTATTTGAGTTAAAAAAGAGATGACAGCTCTTAAGAAGTGGTGTCCTGGGAACATCTGTTTGCGGTTAAACTCCTGTCACAAATATCTAAGATAGAGCTTTGAATGTTTCAGGGAGCAGGAGTTAACAAATGACTTGCAATATTGTGATTTATTTTGGCACATCGGCTAAAAAATAAACCGCCGTGTTACAACTCTGCTTCTGGTAGGATCTGAAGGCATCACTAAACGATGAGAGAAGACAGGTTTTCTAATGTACTATTCCTTGCTTTTCTTCTCTCTCACCACAACACTCTCCCACTTGGTTTGGTATGGAAATTTTTTTATTCAAGAGGAAGAAATTAAACAAAGAATTCCTCTTTCCCATCTCATTTTATCCTACATAGCAGGAAAAGATGAGTGAAGAGCAGATGTAAAGTGGGCTGTAGTATCTAATGTCTCCACTCAGAAGAGGAAGAACGGTTCCAGACACTACACCTTTTGTGCTGGCAAATCACCTTCTTTAAAGGGATGCTATTAACTGAAATATGGGAATGAGCTCTACCATAAGCACAAATATTCTGATAGAAAAATACTTCTCCCATGATGTTTTAGGCTTGGGTTGCAGTTAACATTTCTGACAGTGTGGTTACATGTGTTACGAGTATGGTGAGAAATCACCCTTAGAACTGATGTAGTTACGACAGCAAAACCAACAATACAGATCACCAAATGGGGACAGGAAGATCTTTTTTTGCCATTTTAGGAAGTAATAATGGATAAAAGTTGTGTTGCTGCTAAATTACCTCCTGAAGAGTGAGGAAATCTCCATCTACCACAAGCCCTGTCAGATATTTCTTTCCTTTCTATTTAAAAAATGCTGGTACTGACAGGAATTCACCTGCACTGGCTTATTTATGTTGGTAAAGTGAGCATGCCACAGGATGTGTATAATATATATGTAAGAAGAAGGCTGCTCTAAGAAGGCTGTGTGAAGACCTCATAGCAGCCTTCCATTATCTGAAGGGGGCCTACAAGGATGCTGAAGAGGGACTATTCATCAGGGACTGTAGTGATAGGACAAGGGATGATGGGTTTAAACTTAAACAGGGGAAGTTCAGGTTAGATATAAGGAAGAAGTTCTTTACTGTGAGGGTGCTGAGGCACTGGCACAGGCTGCCCAAGGAAGCTGTGAATGCCCCATCCCTGGCAGTGTTCAAGACGAGGTTGGATGGGGCTTGGAGCAACCTGGTCTAGGGGAAGAAGGGGTGTTGGAACTAGATGATCTTAAGGTCCTTTGCAACCCAAATCATTCTATGATTCTATGATTCTAAATACACACACATATGCATATACAGCTATACACATACATACAGATGTGTATTTATGTACATATATTTTTCAAGCATGTAGATCGTGTGTATTTTTATGTTTGTATATATGTATTTTGTATGTATACAAAAAATCAATAAATACATGTATGAAAACACATATATAGAGCCAGGAGGTACCCAGCTTCCCTCAGGAGGTGAGGTCTGGAGGGCACAGCCCGGAGGCACCCATGAAGGAAACCACAGGATCCCTCCTGCCTGGCTCCTGCTGCGGGCTTTACCCAACCCACCTCGTGTGAGTCACTATGTCTGTCAATGCGCCGCCCTCCAGAAACTCCATCACAACCCACAGCTCATCGCCAACAAGGTAACTGTTGTACATGTCAACCACGTTCTCATGATGGTAATCTCTCATGATTACAACCTGTGAGGAAGAAAGGGAACGTATGTGAATTGCTACAAGCATGATCTGACACTTTTCTGACCTTATTTTCCACTGTACTTTCCTCCTTGTGCTTAGTAAAGGTGCTGCTGTGAATCACATCCTCCCTAATCCTTATGCCAACGCATAAACAAAATCAATACATTTACATAAAGGTAACAGTCATTGTAAATGCATTAGGAAGAGGAAGAATCTTTAGTTGCTACAGTATAAGTGGTAGATAATTGGGTTGGTTTTTTTTCAGACTGCAGGGACAGGACTATTGATTTCATTGTTTTTTTATTGCCAGTTGCTTTCAGTAAAACAGGTATGTTTTACCTGATCAATTGTTCAACCCATCAAAGTCGTCTTCATAATGTATCCAACAGTACATGGCACAGAATATTAACAGAATGCTGGTAAAATAGTCATAAGATGACTCAAATCCCACATCTAAAAGGGACTGTACAGAATTAGGACCAAGTAAAGGCAGCCCAGCTAAGGTGGTGACCATGACCACATGTACTGAGGGGTGTCAGAAAGGTGATCAGCAGAGAAAACACCAGGCAGGGAAGGCTTCATTACAGACAGATGAATTTCAGCACTGCTGGAAAGAAGTTTCAGATGACACGAGTGACTGGAGCATGTCAGGGAAGCGGCTTGGTCCTGCACAGCATGTAGGACCTGCTTCAAGATGTTACCGTTCAAGAGATGCTTGGTTAGAGCTACCTCAAGGCAATCCAGTGCAGTCTTCCAGCAGAGGCAAGGCCAAGCCAAAATAGCCAATACAGTCATGAATTGAGGGAAGAACTGCCTGAAGTTTGTTAAAAACCAATATTTTAATTAAAAATTGTGAAGTTTTTAAAGGTTTTGAAGAAACCAGCCTGTCCTGTGCTGAGGGAAGATCCTCTTATAGTTAAAACACAGGAAACGAATGAGAGAATCAAAAGGTCAGTTCTCACAAGGGGTTTCCCTGGAGACCTGCAGTGTTTTTGGTGTTGAACAGTATATTCACAAGTGGTCTCAAAAGGGGAGCAGAGAACACACACCATCAGCTTCCTTAAGGGAATAAGAAATAAAAAAGGAGAAATTGAGTTGCAGAGGGAACTCTCAGCACCAAAAAACTGGATGAACAAATGGCCATTGAAAATCAGTGATTTAAAATAATGTACATGGGGAAAACAATCTTCCATAAGCAGTTGCTGGGGGCTCTGAACTGGCTGCAACCACCCAGGAAAGATGATGTGGGAATTAGCACAGATGGTTCCATGAAAAAGGGACTGTCAGCTCTTTGCTTAGGAACCATCAAGAAAGCAAAAGGACTGCTAATGGTTCCAGAGGAAGGAAACAAAAGCATGTATATGCCAGAATACAGTGCACAGGCTTCTTGAATAGTCTGGTTAGTCTGGATCTTCCATCTTGGAAGAATAAACTGTATCAGCAAAAGGTGAGGAAAGGGCACCAGGCTATGTCTGTGCACCTGATAAGCTGTGTGGACCTGCTGACAGATTTCTTAGCTGTTTCCTGTGACTTCCCACTGCATCATGGTTTAAAGCCAGGAGGAGATGTAGCTCATTTGAAACTGGTCTGGTTATGTAGTATTTATACAGCACAGACGTGTGTGAGACTTACCACCTCTGTTAGAAAGGTACTGACTCGACTCTTGAGGTTGCTGTTTGGCCCACATCTCCTGTTGAACCTACAAAACCCATCTCAGCATGCAGAACAACGTACCTCATTGAAGAGCAGCTCCCTTCTCTGCTGTTTCCTGAGATCCATCTTCTTCACAGCGACCTGCTTCCCTGTGTGCTTCTCAGTGGCGATGCAGACGATGCCCGTGGAGCCCTCCCCGATCTTGATGAAGTTGTCCAAGTACTCCCGGGGGTCACCGGGGCTGACCACAAGCTGCAGGGCAGCTCTGAACTGTTCATGGGACACCCTGGAGGGCTGCTGGTCTGAGGAGGATCCCCAGCTGGGTGGAGGATAAGCACTTGATGTGATACTTGGCGAGCTGGGGTAGGAGGCGGTGGAAATATAGGGAGAGCCGGGCTGGAGAGGTGGCTGGTGATAGTGGGATGCTTTGTGGTAGACCAGAGGGTACTGGTAGCTGCTGCTTGAATAGCTGACTTTGCTCTGACTTTGAGGTAGCTTTACTGGGCCCCTGGGGTAGGTGTCTGATCCAGAGAGCGTTGGGCTAACGACAAGCTGCGCTCGATCATAATCCACCTGCAATGTAAAAGCAGACAAGTGAACATGGGTGAACAGACATCTACCTGCTTGTTGTCCATCCACTCAGCTTGGTTTTGGCACCCCCGGAGGTCCTCAGTGGTGCTGGCACCATGTGCTCCTGCATGTACCTGTTCTCAACATGACACTGCTGCCCTGTATCTGAAAAAAGATTTTTAGACCATTGGGCTGCTGTGTTCTCATCAGCACTAAAATGAGGCCAGGGAAAAACCTCAAAATCTTTGGTGCATCTCAGGTCCACTCTTCTGTCCAGATACCTGTTTGTAGACACAAAAATCTTTGTTTAATGGAAGTGTACGCTCCAAGAAATGTATTTGCTTCATATCTGCAGTGCCCTGCAGGCTCCCTGGGCCATTTCACCCAAGAATTCATTCCTCTCATAACCAGCAGCCCTTTGGCAAATTCCAGTTTCACAGAACCCTTGACTGGTTTGGGTTGGAAGGGACCTTAAAGATCACCCAGTTCCAACCCTCTGCCACAGGCAGGGGCAGCTTCCACTAGAGCAGGTTGCTCCAAGCCCCTGTGTCCAACCTGGCCTTGAACACTGCCAGGGATGGGGCAGCCCCAGCTTCTCTGGGCACCCTGTGCCAGCACCTCAGCACCCTCACAGGGAAGAACTTCCTAATATTTAATCTAAATCTATCCTCTTGTTATCCTCAGAAGCTGTATGACATGGGGCAGTCTTGTAAGAACACGTACCTTCCACACATTCTCCAAATGGCAACAAACAGAATCAAGCATTAAAGGGACAAGGAGATCAATTTGTGCCCTTCCTTTCAAATACAAATTCCTGCATTTTGACCCTCAGTCCTGATTCTTTCCTTATGCTTTTCTCCAGCAATTCAGGGATGACGCAAACTCTCCTTTTCAGAGGTGTTGGTACCCTGAACCCCCCCATCCCCCCCTGCCATGCCCTGCTACTGGCTGCTGCTTGAGTGACTGCATACATGAGAATGATGAAGAGCCTAATTCAATTTACCATTTCTTAAAACACTTTCCACAGTGACACACGACTTAACTGCAGTGTCAGAAACCCACTAATTTTCAGCCGAAATCAGAGACAATTGCAGAGCAAATTATCCCGATGGGAGGTCTTGCTCATTCGCAGGTTCCTTTCTTCCTTTTTATTTTCCAAGCTTTTCTCTGCCTTTTTACACTGAAAGAAAATGAATACTTCACATTCACACACGTAATAGTTTGCTTCTCTCCAAATTAAAAAACCCAAGAGATTAAAAAAGGATGTAAGACCAAAAACTCCATCCAAAACCAAAATACATATTTTCCCCCTGGAAAAGAGCGTCTTCCCATTTACAGTACAACACATGTGACTCCTGCTGACGTGTGGAGCATCTCAGGGCAGGGGGGTGCTTTGACACAGGCTCATGATGTAGCACAATTACAAATAATTATGGCAATGAGTTCATTTAATCAATCAATTTTGGTGGCGGAGCACAGGGGTGGACAGAGCAGCAAACTCTACACCGCTCACGGTTGCTGCTATTGCTGCTGGCCTCCGGCCAGGAGTCCCTGATCCATGTTAGTTAAACGCACATTAATCTGAATTTGGCAGTGTAATCAAGGACCCAACTGAACTGTGAAATTGAATTCTGCGGTGGAACATCATTTGACCATTTTGTGCTAAGACTGCAGAAAAAAAAAAGAACAAAAATCTGCCGCAGCATCAATTTATCACCGTAGGCTGCTGCACAGCGAGGAGGAGTTTCGAGCTGGAGTCGCCTCCGAGCACAGTATTATTCCTACCTCATGCATGAGCCGGGCATGCCTGTCTCTTCATTCCACGTGAGGTTTAGCAGGGAAGAGGGAATGCCTCTCCAGAGGGGCTGCTCAGAGATTTCCCTTAGAAACGTGAAGCTGGAGTCTGCTTCCGTCTGAGGCTCGCACGCTGACAGCCACCAGCCATATGGAGCATCCAGCGAGCACGTACCAGTGCTGTACAGCCACCTCCTAGGATGCTGGCTTTGTTCAAGCAAAACATCCATGATTACAGCCATAATTCCACTTAGGCAGGCAGGGGTAGCCATAAAATAGAAGAGGGTCAGAGACGTCATGAATTTTGTGATGGACATTACATCTGCCAAGCTAATTAACACGGAGAAGTGCTCAGATGGTTTGGTGGAGGGAGGGGAACTCAATCTAGCCCTGTCCTATACATCTGTGTATGTAGAGACACATAAATTATTGCTTTGGCTGTAAACACACCATTTTCTTTTAACTACTGAGATGGGGAAAGCCTTGTGTAGAAATTCAAGCTGGATTAATCCACACCAATGAATTATTTGAGGTTTCACCCATGCTTGATATTTCTGGGCATATCCTAAGCCTAACACATTGGCAAAAGTGAATTCTGCAGTGAAATTTTAAAGTGAAAATTCAGGGGTTTGGGGTGCTTGCTAAGAATTGGTGAGCTTAGCTTTGCAGTGCAATGTAAGCCCACTCACGTCCTGAACCCCCTGAAATCTTACAAAAAACCAGGAGCTGTAATAAGTAAATCATCTGAACCTCTCCTCTGAGGCTGTGTCCTGGCGCAGTGCTTCACATCATGGCAAAATCGAACACACTTTATCCCACTGTTAATTCTATTTCTGCTACCAAATGCAGTTACCTATTGAAGGGAAATTCTTTAAGTACTACAAAGGAGAAGAAACCAGCCCTGTGCTTATTCAAGATGAGGTCAAAGGAGCAGATGAAGCTCTGACACAACATCCATCACGGCGCCACGGGTGCAAGGCAATACCCTGCTGCTGCTGGCTGCTGCTGGCTGCTGCTGGCTGCTGCATCGGCAGCCATGTCTTTTTGTTGTTAAAAGGTGGATGTAACACCATGTTTAAACTTATTTTGGTTTCCACTCTGATGACAGCGATGCCTGTTTTGTTCTGCATGTGTAGGAAACACAACTGCTTGTTCTCAAGGGGTACCTTCTCCTCAAGGCAGACTTTCAGCTGCGCGGGTGTCCCCATGCACTCTGCAGTGGGACTGTGGCAGAAACAGCAGTCACAGCCCATACCTCCCTAGCTGAGCGTGAGCCCCTTGGTGACATGGGCTCACCTTCCAGTAAACATAAAATGGATTTCTGTTTGATGAGGTTTCAGTTTGCCCAATTAAAAGGTATGGAAGGGATGGTCTGTAAATCACACAGAGACTGCACACAGAATGGCTACTCTCCAGCGTTTCACTGGTGGAAAAGTCCAAGACTCCCTATTCCACGCATTCATGGAAATCTATTGGCATGTGAGTGAGAAAACGGAAAACTGGAGAGGGTTTCTTATAGCAAGGGCTTGGCTCTGCCTTCACCAGGCTGGAACTGTCCTCCTGGCTCAAAGTGTCTGCAAAACATGCAGAGTACCTGCTACGTTACAGCAGCACGAGGTAGTGAAGGGGAAAGCAGAAATCACAGCCCCTTGGAGGAGGAACAGGACAGTGTCACTGAATGCTGTTACTGAAAAACGACAGGGAAAGGAGCTTTGAAATAACAGGATCCAGTGCAAAAAGTTAAGAGGGCTGCCTGTGATGAAGAGGAGGGTAACAAGAAACATGCAGTACAGGGTGTCCAAAAATAAGCAGATCTGGTGGGACGAGTTTGATATGGTGTGATGATACCGAGTTCCCTCTGTGCTATGAGGGTAACAGAGCAGATGCCGTGACCCCGTGCAAGCATTACTGGAGTTAGCCTGTAGGAATAGGAGAGCAGGTGGGTAACATGGAGTGGGATTCAAGGTAACCAAATTTGAGGCTCCGGCTTCCTACGCCTCCATGGTCCCACTTGCACAGCAGTGGCCAAGCCCAGCACAGTGGAAGTCTTCTGATGTGATGCCTCTGAAATCACTGACGATGAAACAGGCCAGATATTTATCTGACATCTCCCACCTGCAAATATCACTGAACTAAGTCTGCTCTTCACAGCCTCAAGCCAAACTGAACATCTTTGTTAAACGCATTTTGAAGCCACACATTTGTGCCTGCAGACTTTTTCACTGCTTACTTTTCTCCTCTTTTAATTATACTCTAAAGCCAATCTCACTTGTAAAATATCTGATCTGAGACCTGATTCTCATTTAGTAAGCCCATTTGATGAACCATTATCTTACTAATGCCTCCTTGTAAAGAAGATTCTTCAGCAATCATCCAAGACAAGAAACTGCTATTCACTTCCAGGAGCTGTGGACAGGTTTGGGAATTGAAACTGCTGCATTTAACAGTGAATCATCAAGTTTCAATACACCAAGGCTGTAGGAGTGTTTTCGATGCTCTCGGGAGAGGAACAGCTCACAGTGAATCTTGCACAGAGGCATCTTCTTGTTTTTTATGGAAGTTGTTAGTGCATTTTAATGGGATATTTTTCTAAGTGTCTGGAGTGCTTTGAGTCCTGTAAAATACACCTCCGTCTTCTGCCCTGCTGAATGCTGTAAAACTGGCGGGAGCAGGCACAAGAGAGTCCGTGAATTACTAGATTTGTCCTCCTTTCTAAACTCTGACAAAATGATTGCTTTCAATGAAGGAAATGGCAGATAGCCTACCCCAGGCTTTTCTCACAACTTCCAGAATCCACATTTAATGCCACTCTTCGGTGCACAGTTAACTTTGCACATGCATCCTTCCCACCACTCCCTGAGCTCAGAAAAGGCATGCAGAGACCTGGTAGCTTTCCTACTCCCCCCATGATTTATCCTTGACCTCCAAAGCCCAGCTCTGTGCTTTAATGCAACGTGCAATAAAAATGCATCGCTCTCCCTTTACCACGGGGCACTGATGATAACTGCACACCACGATCACTGAAGCAGCCAAAGCCTGAGCAAGGCATAGGGCTATTGTAGATTGGCAGAGACCTCTGACTTCTCCTGGGTCTGCAGCTGGACAAAACCACATTGCCACTGCACAGAGCCAGTAAGAAAATGTACTATTCAGCTCATCATCAAACAGCAGAGTAGATCTCACGCCTAACAAACTACCTACTTTAGCCTATTTGTAAGTCACAGCAACCCAACAGTTTCAGCCCTGGAAAAATGAGCTATCATCTCGGTGCCCGTTGCTAGGGGAACTCGGAGATGTTCAATGCAATCTACACTGAAGAAAAACATCTCTTGCAGAGTATTAGATGTTTAAGGAGGTCATCTTTGTAGCTATGTGACTAGACTTTGAAGAAAAGCGTTATACTCTGAACAAATAGTCACAGCAAACTGTTGCGAGTAGGGCAGGACAGCTTGTGTGGGTATTATGTGACTTAGAAAAGGCAGAGCAGGCCAGAGTTGTGCAGAGGAGCTGCGTGTAGCTATCATGGTTGAAATGCTTTTTTGCACCTTAACCCTTTTTTTTTAAACTACATCTAAAATGTCTTGGGTGAGAGAAGCTCCTTTGATTTAATTTCACTGCTTAAAAACAAAGCAGAGAGGGGTAAACCTGTACTCTCATTAGCAGCAAAGACTTACTAAACCTTGTAATATAAATATAGCATAAAGACAGTATAAATATTAAAACACAGAGGTTTTGCACAATAACAACTGAAATACAAAAGTATCTGATACACAAACCAGACCAGCTTCTCAGATCCCAGTGAGATCTGCACAGGCTTACGGACTCCCAATGCTACAACAACTGCCACAGAATTTGGAGTTATTTGGAATCCCAAGTAGAACACCCAGAAGCTGGGGATGTCACGTTACCTTGGGGATGCCTGCTGCAGTTTCGGACAAGCGGGGGTAGGTGTAGGAGCTGTAGGAATGTCCTTGCTGGTGTGCTTTAAAGGCGCTTGCTCCATAGGGCATGGCTGGCTCCTGTAGACCGGAACCTGACCTGGACCTCTGCCTCATCGTTGGCTGAGGGCTCGCTGGGTCCACGTAGGATGACTTTGGCCTCTTGTCGTAATCATCCTTGCCCAGGCCATGTCCCCAGTCGCTATCGCTGTACTCCAGCCTCTCCTTGGGGCACTCGCTCTGCACCGACGCTCGGGATGGGGTGTAAGGAAAGGGATCTCTATAGTCCAGGGAGGATCCACTGGGGATCCGCTGATACTCCAGCTTTAGGCCACCATATTCCAGCGGTTTGGGCTTTGTCTCCAGGTGTGCATGGTAGTCTGGGAGGAACCTGGACAGGTCTGACTGCAGGGGTGTCACTTCAGAGTAATAGACATCCCGGGAAGTCACCTTCATCATGTGCCCGTTCTGCTTGGCGGCATAGCTCCCTTTGTAGTACCTGTCTAGCTCTTCCCCGTAAACAGTCTTGTCCCGATACCTCTCCACGACATAGTCTGTTGTAGTGTCTGACTCACTGGAGTACTGGGAATACGTGATATAACCATTTTCCTCCTGGTGCCTTGGCACATGGTTTGCGTTTCCTTGGTGGTGGGTGGGAGGACTTTCCTTCCGCAGGGAATTGGATCGGGTCACTGAGATATTGTCAAACTCTTCCAGCAGGCCATTGATTGACGTATCCTTTCGAGGCTTATTCCCTCGAACAATAGTCTGGGAATAAAAAATTGCTTTGATTAAACACTGATTTTCCATTTCTGACCAAGGCAATCACCGAAAAGAAAGTCTGTGATTCCTCCCAAAATACCCATAGTGACGTGTTATGTTCTTCAGTCACATACCTCAGAACAATCCACTGCTAGAAAAAAAAATCTTAGTAAATAGTTACAACAGGATATGCAGAAAGGAATAAACAGAGAGGGTTTAAATTCAGTGTACATCATAAGCTGAGATTTGGCATGCAACCCCAAGACACTCTAAAAAAAGCCCAGTTTAAGAGGTGGGTGTTCAGCAGCCAACAGCAGAGACGTCTGAAAACATTACTTCTTGTTATTTGTTATTACTCAGTTGTCTACAAGAAGCCAAACTGGTGGGCTGAATCTGTCAGGGTATGGATAAACTAAAAGAAAACCATTCAGTGGTCACTTCTACACGTCATCATAACGAGCTGTTGGAATGGGAAGTAGCATGCAGGTTAGTAGGCACTGGGTTTGGTTGTTTTTTACAGAACAGTATGTTTCTGGATAGCAGAATTTCCACTGGAGATTGTCTTTTAGTTAACATAGCATGAGACACTTGGGAAAGAGGGGAAAATACTTTACATCTCCTTCTTACAATATACAGCATTCAGCAAACCTCTGTGCACAACCATGGCTTTGGGACACCTGCATCACAGATGCCATGTCGTGGCAGTGCTGGTGGCCCTGTTTGTGTCCTAATATTGCAAAAGTCCTCTATGCATCCCCCAGCCATGGATGATGAGCACTACAGATAGGAAGTTGTTCCCACTGATTGCCCACAGGCCCCTGCCTACCTCGACTCCTTTCTGTCCGATACACTGGTGCTCCTGGTAGGATGGAAGGCAAGCAGTGCTTGGTTACAGCTCTCCTTCAAGAAAGATTGACTGTTTTTAGCTAGTACCATCTGAAGTCTGTAACACGTGGTTGCATCCATTTTTCAGCAGCTGACTCCCACTGAGCACTGCTTCACATTTATAAACACCCCACAAGAATAAGATGTACAGATTGAGGGCCAGGGTCGTAAATCAGTGCAGCTCTACTGAAAACACATTTACTGTGCTGATTCACTTCAGCTAAATATCTACAGCTGTATTTTAACTTGATGAGTTTTTAAACAAAGTGACGGTGGTCAACCCAAGGGGATCTCATAGAATTACAGACTACTTTGGGTTGGAAAGGACCTAAGATCATCCAGTTCCAACCCTCTGCCATGGGCAGGGATGCCTCGCACTAGACCATGTTGCCTCTGCAAGCTGTAGCCTCCCTACGTTGCTTGCCAGCTGTGGCATATTAGATGCCAACCATGGTCTTCTATCAGATGCTGACTGTGGCCTATCACACACCAGCCATGGCATACTGGATGCTGCCTGTGGTGTCCAGTTTGGCCACTGGCCCTTGATTGCAACACCAACGAAGGAGTTGCTCTGCCCTCCTCTGCTGCTCAACCCTTGCTTGAAAGCATGGAAGGGCTCAAACGTTGTCAAAATATGTATCTCATCACTAAGAAAACCACTTTTTCACAAAATCAACATTAATTTACTTCCCTGTTATTTAGCAAAGGGCAGCTGAGAAAAAAAAGGCTACAAGCAAAGCAGTCCTGCCCTCACACTGATCCCTGCTCTGATTTATGTTCATAATTGCTTGCCTAGTTTGCTATTTTGAAGCTAGTGATACTGAAACAATTGGACAGCAAAAATAAGGGACAGCAAATATATCACTCCTTTTGCCTCCGAAGCCTTTCAGCAAGACAAGAGGAATTGGTTTCATTCCGCTACAGCCTCCTTGGCAGCATGACTGCACGATCATTCATATTTAATTATCACATAATAAACCAGCAACATTTGACAATGAAATGCTTATAATTGAAAACAAGATTGAAATACCCAACTGCCACCCCGTTTCCCCTGAGCAAATGCATGCCAAGGAATAAAACACCAATTTAATACTCTCTGTGGGACTGGCCTTCACAAAGGAGACGTTTCCTGCACCAACCTGTGCTCTGCCTGCATAAAAGGACCTTGGAGCCAGAGGGAGCCCATGGGAGCAGAGCAGCCTCTTTGGATACAGGAAAGATGCTCTCTGGAAGGAGGATTTTTAGATATTAGAAGAATGCAGTTGAGGGTTTATGTGTTAGGGAATTCACAGATGACAAACCCCTGCAGTTTAGGGATTTTCTGCAGTCAGGTGCATGCTTGGGATTAGGATGATTTCAGTAAAATGTTCTTGCAAGAAACACTGATGTTCCAAAAAAAACATTTGCCACCAAAGCCCTAGTCTGATGATGCAGCCTTGGTTAGTGCTGGGACCTCAGTGCTGTCTCATCCCCACTGATGAAGTTAAGGGGATTAAGAACTAAAACCCTTTTCTTTTCTCCAACACTTTGAGGACAATCCCTGGCAACCGCTGACTTGCAAGGCTGTAATTCCCATTTGCTTCAGGCTCCCCTCTACAAGTAAATTAAAAGGGCCAGTGTAAATGGAGGATAAAACTTACCTATTCCAGAGGCATGCGTCCTACAGCACAGTCAGTGGTTTATTACTAACAATTATCAATACTACCAGTTATGATAATAGTTCATTATTAACAACAAAACCAGTATTTGTATTTACTTTGGCTTGTTTTTAAGCACTTCCCTTATATGAAAGGACATACACCTGTTGAGATGCCCGCTGGCTGAATCAGACAGTCTATATGAGCTTGCTTTTTCCCAAGGAAGAATCTAGTGTTATTCCTATTAAAAGAACACTATTGTCCATAGAGCAGATGATTTGGGAAGCGTTTCACCAAGACCCTGTGAAATACACTATATTGTCAAGTATTTTTCTACCTGAATAGAACTTATGATGTTTATACACAAACCTGAAATACAGCGGGTGCTTTCCTTATGGGCAGAAAAATTTACTAGGCTTAAAACCCAAATTAATATCCCAAAGCAAGTATTATTCTGTAATAGTAATTGCTCTGTAAAGCTGCCCACAGAGCATCAAAAATTAAGTAATAAAATCAGAGAAGATGTTATAAAGAATGAAACATATTTTGTACCACGTTAACCTGTCCTGAAGTCATTCACTACAGAGAAAGTGTGTTTTGGGGGCTCGCCTGCACCTGCAGCTTTCCTGGAAAGCACAGTATTTGCAGAAAGAAGCCAGAGATTGAGAACTGCCATAATCATGGCCCAAATTCCCAAACCTGAAAGACTAATGTTAGCACCAGGGCCAGAAGGTTCAAAGGTGGAAAGAACAAACTGCTGCTGTTGGGGTCTCGGTTAGGGAATGCGGACTGGTTACTGCACCACCAGGCTGTGTGCTGCATCAGTGAGCAGAGGGAAAACCTCCAGGGACTGACATACAACATCAGGAATCACAGATGATGAGAAACTGCAGCTGTAAGTTAAGAAGCAAAACAAAAACCTTAAAAGAAAATGCAACAGAAATAGGCTACATCGAAAGTGATATAAACAGTTGCCCTGGTAGTTTGTTTCATAGGAACTAGACTAAGTTTTGCAATTTTAAAGGTTTTATAAACTGAAAAGAATATCATGTTTTGATAGAAGGAGGGAATTCTATTTTTATATGTATTCTGAATCTATACAGACTTTTTTCCTAATTTTTTAAATGACTTACTGGTCTCCAAATGTTTAAACTTAAGGAATTTTCATAGTTGCTCAGGAGAAATAGACAGCTATTATTCACAAAAAATGCATTATTCACAAAGGCTGACGGGTTAAGCTTTGTTTCTGTCTATTGAGACCATGTAACAGAAACCTGCACCCAACACGTGATCAACAGAGATCAAGTCCTACGACTCCACCAAGGTGCAGCTTTCACTGGGTTCACCACGGAGAGATGGGATTTGCCACAGTCAATACCCCACATTTATTAAAGGACATTTCTCAGTGCACTGTGCAGTTTAGGAGGGATAAAAGTTATAACAGATGAAGGAGTGCTGGGGAATTTTATGCTGTCGTTACCATCATATGTTAAAATCAACGGGGCGCAATCTCTGTGCATTAAAACACAGTAGTCTGAAGCTGTAGCTCTCATTTCCATTGCTCTCTGGACACGTTTGGTGTTTCCTCTGGAGCCCAGTGACAGTAGACATCCTTCATGGTGTTTCTGCAGCGGTCTGTCCTCTGGTGATAAGCTATAATGGATCTGTCTGCAAGAAATGCTGTCTTGCCTTGTTTCCAAAAGGAGATGAAAAACAGCTTCTGCGCTGAAATGCTGTATTAACCTTGACAATAATGAACTGGGTAATTAACTGTTTTGCCCTAATATGACCTTGCATTTATTGTCTTCAAAACTACCATACTTCACACACTCGTTAAGAATATATCATCCTTTGTCCTCTCTGAGCTGTGCTTTCAGAAGTCAATGAGGATTTAAAATCTCTGTGATGCGCAGGGTGAAAAAAAAGGGTTTTAAAGGAAATATCACCCTTATAAACAGCCATTCTAAACTGGTTTTGCTTCTATCTCACCTCTCCCCTCATTTGCACTATATATAAACTAAAAACACAGCCTGTGCATATGTGAAAATCAATTTTTTCTCAAGAAAAGGTGGATAAAGCACAGCTGGTGAAAGCAATCTAATAAGTGATGGATGTGTTGGTATTATGTTGCAAGACATTCAAAGTATTTGAAGCTGTGTTTATGACACCTCATTTTACTCCTCAGCATAAGCAAATGTGGACAGAACTACCTTGGGAGAAAAACTGACCCTTGTCATCATGTCAGAAGGAAAACTCTGGCTTCCCCTTTAAATAACACAGTCTTATAGCTACTGTCAAGGGTGTAAGAGGTGTCAGGGGTCTGCATTTGATCTGTTCTCACCAGACAAGAGGCTGTGAGATCTCAGACCAAGCACAATCCTTAGAGGACCTCAAAGGAGCTGGAGACACTCAAAACTCTCAGAGATGGCTGCACATGTGCAGCAAAACCCTGCTCTTTCCAGCAGCCCATGGCCTGCATGGGGTGGGCTCCTCACCTCAGGCTAAATCGGAAGCTTGAGCTGCCATCTTGAGGGCTGACACAAAGACCAGGCTGAAAAGGAAAGATGGGAGATGAGAGATAAAGACCTGCTCATGGTCTTGAATGGATGACTTTACACTGATGAAGGAGAAAAAGCACTGGCAGCGGAAGGCCCAGCAAGTGGGGAGCTCAGCTGGGATGCAGGATGGCTGTTTCCAAGTAATTGAGCCCACTGTGTCATTTGAGGTTTTTCTCCATTGAATATTCAGAGCCATCCTTGTGATCCTACTGTGCTCCAGTGAATGCTTAATTGCACCTGAATGGGGAAGCTTCACAAGAAAGGACTAACAAACATTTCTGTACCTCCATCCCCTTTCCCCCACCTGATGATGGCATCATGGCAGGTTGTACTTCCCATGCTCATGGCAGATGCACTCAACCAGCGCTGCATTGCCATCTGCAGATGAGCTTGTGCATCAACCTTGGACATTAGATAAAAGACTGTGTTTAACAGAAAATGCACAAGTCCTGTCAATTTCTTTGGACAAAAGGGGCTTGGAGACAGAATTAAGGATTTAGAATCATAGAACGGTTTGGGTTGGGAAGGACCTTAAGATCATCTAGTTCCAACCCCCCTGCCATGGGCAGGGACACCTCACACTAGACCATGTCACCCAAGGCTCTGTCCTATCTGGCCTTGAACACTGCCAGGGATGATGGGGCATTCACCACTTTTTTGGGCAGACTGTTCCAGCGCCTCAGCACCCTCACAGAGAAGAACTTCTTCCTTATAGCTAACCTGAACTTCCCCTGTTTAAGTGTGAACCCATCACCCCTTGTCCTATTGCTGCAGTCCCTGATGAAGAGTCCCTCTCCAGCATCCTTGTAGTCCCCTTCAGACACTGGAAGCTGCTCTGAGGTCTCCACGCAGCTTCTCTTCTCCAGGCTGAACAGCCCCAACTTTCTCAGACTGTAAAGATAATAATAATAATAATCCTGTAAATAATATCAAACATTAAGAAGGAAGCTCAGGGTGTTTGGGCCATCCAGCAATACCCTGGAAACATGCCTTCTGCAACAGGAACTCATCAGACACGTGGTGAGAAACGGTGCTGGATGGGAAGAGATGTCATTTATCACTCTGCACCCTCCAGGAGAATCCTACGGGATCTGCTCCAGTTCTGATCTGTCTACCAAATGGCTATTACTCAGAGTTAGTCACAAGGAATATACAACAGACACGAAAGTATGTCAGAACATTTCTTCCTGAAGCCTGTAATTTAGAGCTTGGTTTACACCTGGAAACCTCAGAGTTTATGTAACTCCTGTTATGAATTCCTTCCCAATATATTCTCAGTCTCCCATAGAAATGATAATAATAAAAAGGAAATAATCATTTCTGATATCCCACAGTCCCCCCCTTGGGGAGGGATTTCTGCAAACTCCACCAGTGTTAGACACCTCAGCTGAGTGAGGAGGTCTGGACCAAACATGTACTTTAAACCGCAGAGTCACCCAGCAAAACCAGGAACATGAAACAGTGTCACTTGCTCCTTGCCTTGAACTGTCTGAGCACGTGAGCCATGATCCTGTCTCATGAATTTCTCTAATCCCTCTCTAGGAGATGCAGAAATCTAAGAGCTATCCCAAACAGAAAAGAGCTCTTTGGGATGGCTCTTAGACAGAACCTTTTCCATGCACAGGAGAAATTAAATATAAATGAAAGCCTCTGAAGTAAAATCCAGCCAAGTCCACCTCTGTGGTTTTGCTACCTGGTAGGGCAGAAGCTCCCAGACATGAGCCCAGGGGTGCTGCAGGATGTGCCATGTCTGGGATGTGCTCATCACCAGAGCTGACTCAAACATCACTGGATATGAAAAAGCAGGTTTTGCTCTGGCCACCACTACCATTTGACAAGTTTTTCACCTCCTGACAGATGCCAACAGCAGCAGAGCACACAGTTTCTTCTTTGTGTTATGACAGAAGAGGCAACTGATGTTTGTACTAACACCTCACCACAGGTAACACTGTGCTTTCCAAGGGGAAACTGCAGGCAGCATCAGTTCAGAAATACCTCCCTCAGAGAGGCTGTTTTACCTTTTCTGTATGAAGTCCCCCATCATTCTGCTTTCCTTAGTATCAGACTAGAGATGCTAAGCCTGGGGAGTATAATGCCGGGCTATTCAATGGCTGTGTTATTTCAGGACTGTGCCCTTGTCTCTGTACTGAATTCAATAGAGTGAAAAAGTAAATCATTCTCACCACTTCTCCTCTGGAGAAAGGATGGGTCCCAGAGACTCCTTCCTATTAATCCACCTGTAGAAAAGTATCTCCCTCTTGCTTCTGCAAGTGTTACCTGACAAAACACTGCAGCTGGGCTGACTGTTTTCATGGGGCTTGTCCATAGGGGCTGGACCAAGCAGGTCAGATGAGCCGTTGTCGTAAGGTTCCTGCTGCTGCCAACAAGCTACACTGAGACCTCTGAAATATGCCTGTCTATGCTGCAGCCACATTTCTGAACACACTGCTGCATAGCAAAGTCACTGCAGAGCAGACAGCTGAGCTTGGTAACCTGCAGTCCTCATCTAATGTACGTCCAACACTGTCACATTCATTAACCCAGTAGTGGCAACAGCACAGGACGGGAGAGAAACTGGGAGAACGTTGGCATGGCCTCATGTTAACTGATGAAAGCTGTAAATGATGATCATAGAATCACAGAATGGTTTGGATTGGACCTTAAGATCATCCAGTTCCAACCCCTTCCACGAGAGCAGGTTGCCCCAAGCCCCATCCAACCTGCCCCTGAACCCTGCCAGGGATGGGGCAGCCACAGCTTCTCTGGGCCCATTCTATCATGATGATGATGATTTATATTGATGATGTAGAAATGAAAAACATATATTACTCAACGGCTCAAAATACAGGCACAACTAAAGGTCTGGGAGAGATGTAATATGCTGAACACTAGTGCCAGCTGTTTAAAAGTCTTCAAAAGTCAAATAATGGAAAACTACAAAAAAGGCTAACTTAAACAGCACTGTGTAATTTGTCACCCTCGCAGCAGTTTCAGAAGTTAGTTGCCATACCAACAAGAGCAACATTTCATTATAATCACATTCACCAGCAATTCTTTTGTCATTTTAAAATATAGCAACTTTAACAAAACATTTAATTTAAAAATTCCACTGAAATACCTATATTCTTGTAACTTCTCCTTCTTGTCTTTTTTAAATACACAAACACGGTTGTTATATGTCATTTGAAATGCTATTAGAGAATATTAAATGTCAAAAATAATCATTCTGGGTTTGCTTAAAATAGGAGGTATGTGCAGTTTTGTATGTAATATGTGTACACAGATCTCTCAGACACACAACAATGAGAGTGAAATGTGACACAGAAGTTTCAGTTTGAGCAAGAAAGTTAGCGTACTTCCTACTGATGAGTTATACAAGCACTTCACAGGTAGAAGAATGGAGAAATCTCAAACCCATGGATTTTCTATTTCATAGGACTGAGGACACTTCAAATTCTCTTTTCTCCCAAGATGGAATGAAAAAGCAAAGTGTCCCACAAGGTGGAATTCCTCAAAAACATTAACTGCAGGAATTTTAACTGCAGTCGGAATAATGCTGTATTTTCTTAAGGCTGACGGCAATTGTTTCAGCATAACAATGCACAAAGTAGACCTGCTAAGCCAAAAAGCTGTTATCAAGCCACACCAAAGACAGTATTTTTTTGGCTACATTCTGGATAAAATCTGTCCATCAATGTCAAATTAACATTTTCTGGCAGAAAAAGATCACTGACTTGGAAAGCCTGTGGCCAGCCCTGTTGATGAACGCCAGCAGGACCAGGTATCTTATTCTCATGACATCTGTAACGTCAAGACAGAAGCAGACTGGAAACTCCTGACATGGACTCGTGACTCAGGACCAAAGTTTGCTGCAGGCAGGGCTGTGTGTCACTTGGACAGGCTTATTGTCCAAATAAAAATGACAGAATTAAGGGCAGTTAATATAAAGCAATGAAGCTCCAGTGTCTCTAACTGGTACCTCAGCGTGGTTTGCGTCTGGATTACTGCACTAGGGGCAAGATGTGGGAATGGCACCTTAAGCACTACATACAGCTCTCCATCCTCAGCCACGATGTAGATGCAGGGAACAGGAGATGAAGCAAGGGGCAGTGGCAATCCTTGTGCCTCCTTCAGTTCTGGCATCACCCCTTTTTAAGCAAAATACATTGCAAAAATGTACCTTAAACCAGGTGTGAACTGACACTGCTGCCCATAGCCTTCAACTTGGTGCAAGCACTCACATAAGCGGAGGAACTGCAGGGCAGTGAGATAACAGAGGACCCTACAGGGGCTTGGGGCAAACCCACGTGGTTGTAGAGTGTTCTGTATCAGCCAGTTGTCCTTCATCTAATATTTGCAGCCTAGACTGCTCTTTTCCCAGGTTTTTATGTGGGGGAGGTGTGAGGAAAACAAAACCCACTTTTTCTCTACAAAAGCACAAGAAATTGCAAGGATTAAACAAACACTCAACCACCTCTTCCCCAAAAAACTTCAGCTTTGATAACCTACCTCTACACTTCACCATGTGGGTCTCCCACATGGTGCTAACACTGAAGAGCCCATTGGCACTGCTTCTATGGCAGAGTCAGTATTATATATCTACACACAATTAGCACTGGGAACTGGTGGGACACAACATCATTTAAGTCTTACAAGGCTGATATGCATTAAGAAGAAGTCTTTCTACTTGCAGATTTTATTCTAGGGGCCAGCAAGGCATTAGTGTGGGATTTTCATGGGGAGAGGAGCCCTACAGTAGGGAGGGTGGTATAAAAGACAGTGCCCCATCATTTCAGTCTTGCACACCACGCTCACCACCAAGCTCACTACCATTTATTGTAATGACCACCATGGTGCAGGGGTACTGACTGTCACTATAGATAATGCAGTCAGCTCTCAACCAACACCACCAATTCAAAGAGCCTGCAGAGAGGGACAGTCTGTAATCCCTAAAGTCGCACCAGAGCATAAATCATCTTTGTAGCTCAGATGACGTTTCCCCGGATGAGGTTCCCCTTGTGCCCCCAACATACCCATTAACAAATGCAAGGTTGATGGAACATTAACCCAATTAATGATCCCAGTGCTCTTCTCCCAGTGAAAGATTTCTGGCTGAGGTTTGACTGAGCTTTCTGAAATACTTACGTAAATTCCAGTGTGACAAAATCTTATGCTAGGGAAGTAACTGCCTTCATCTGACAACTCTGGCCGTGGGGCACTCGCTTAGGAGGGCAGAGGCTCTTGGGTCACTCTGCTGTGGTCACAGTCATCTCCCTGCTTTTAATTAAAATGAGGGTTTTGACAATGTGATCATTTAGAAGGAACCATTTAAATTGTATTACCTTTTGTAGCGATTTACCACAGTGAAAGAGGCTGTATATAGGGCAGATGCTTGAAGACAAAGTCAACATTCCTGTTTCAGTGTACAGAGGCCAGCTCCAGGAACTCCTTGTGCTCTGCCAGCCGTGGTGCAGGGCTGTGAATTACCTTCCCACTTCATAAATCATCAGGCGGAGGCAGCGAGCGGAAGAAGATGCTGATGAGTGCCTCAGTCCCAAGTGCTGCGCTTCGCAGATCGATGGGGCTCATCTCCCATGAGCCCAGCCAAGTACGGCTCAGGTCAGACAGTCACTGCAATCACAGCCCTGTGTTTGGGATTAGCACACGCAGGAAGGGTGGGATGATGTGCTGGCCGTGCAGCAGAATAGGAACCATCAAGGTGCAGGAGATCACCCTGCAGCCAGTGTCCTGCTAAAATATGCCTCAGTCCCACGGCCTTAAAAACAGTGAAGAAGTTTCAAGGTACTTCATCACTAAAATTGTGCGTTCCTGGCCACACATACATATAAGGTGTGCTTTTCAGCCTGACTGATGTCTTTGAGCATTATGGGCTCCTTCATCTTCTCCTGAAAGCTCACTCTCTTTATCAGCAAAATAAAAACACTAAATAATTTCATATGCATAGTGAATTGCAGTATTCTTTCTTCCAAGAAAGTATGTTAGTTTTTCTTTTCAAGGACAGCTATTAAATAGGAATGCCCTAAGTAAGTATTACTAACTCCCACTGAGCCATTTTCACCTGCAAACATGGCCATAAAGCAAAGAGTATTCCTGTGTAGAAATCTAAGCATTAGGTGGAATTTACAAGGGAGGTGAGAGAGGAAAGACATGAGCCACTTCCTGAGCTGATGGTTTAATTACTCACTCTCGTAAACAAGAAGTGCAAATCAAACACCTTCTTGATGGGGACAAACTGAGGCAGAAGACTTCAGAGGATGCTCTCTCCGCAGCAGAGCTCACAGGGACGATGCTCAGCACAGCACCACAATGGCTCATTTATGAGAAACATCTGAGGGTAATCTCGATTTGATTCGATTTGCTGGGCTGTGCCGCCGCCAAGTGCACCGTCCCCAGCGGCAGATTGGGCCTGACATGCTTAATATATTAATCTGCCTGACAAAGTCCTGCTCCCTCCCCTTCCTCCAGCCCCCCAGACAGCACGGGAAGTCGGGAAGAAGGAGCCACTGCTGATAACAGAGAAATGGGGCTGCTCCCCCTGACCCATCAATGGGAGTCAGACCCAATTTCCTGCTCCAGAGTGTATTCCCAGGGTGCTTCATAAAAGCCGGTGTGTTTAAACTGGTTTTCTATGCCTATATATCCCAATGCTCTTGGAAAATACTACTTCATATGGAAGCATAAGTCTTAGCAGTGAGGATCTTCACTTGTGCTGTGCTTGATGGGAATTATTAAATGCAAACTAGGACAGAGGTAGCAATTACTGTTTTGTTCAGACTACAGAAATGTACAATTCAGTAAAACACACAATCCCTTGCTGTTCTTTTAACTGATAGCTAACTAAAGCTTGTTGGATCTGATCCTGGCAATTAAAAAGCAGAAATGATCATCCTAAATACTTCTGTTCACTTTTCTCTCTCAAAAGACCTCTACCTTTTTTTTCTGGCCCACACAGTTTATGCCACAGACAACAGAAAAGGATTTAAAAGTCTCTGCAGGCAAGGCAACGTTGTTCCCCGTAATACACAGCACTTGTTTGGTGTAATTGGATCCTGTGTGAAGGGGAAGACAAGAAAGAGCGAGCAGCAAAGCACTTTCAAATCCTAGAGAGCCACCAAACCCCAGATCTAATCATGTCAGAGCAGGAGACAGAAGAAACACATTTACTCCTGGAGCTTTGGCTCCACAGGTAAGTGAGCTGCTCGGTAACATTATTTCCCCCTGATCCTACTGATCTTCTGAGCTAAACTCTGCTGGGATTGAATAAATCTGGCTGTTTGGTTACAAACGGGACTATAATCAGAATGGTTATAGTCCAAATCCAAAATTTCTGTTTTGAATTACAATGGACCACAGCAAGTTCAACAGTAGACAAATATATCATGCAGAATGTGTGGTTACTGAATGATTATTGCTATTACATGTTAAATGGAAATGTAAGTAGCAAACACTGCCCTTGTGCTGATGTAGAGTGCAAATGCTGAGTGACCAATTTTGTATGGAAAACCCCTCCACGGACCTGTCCTGAAGTGGGCTAAAACCTCTGCCTTGAACAAATGCCATTGGGATGCCCACGCAGGTTTCTCATTGCTCCTGCTGGCTGGGTGTGCTTTTGACACGCAGGGACATGAACTTCCAGAGACTTCTTGCTGCCACCTAGTGTTACCCACCGACACAGTGAGCGAGCAGAGATTTCTAACATCACTGCAACAGTGCACCTGAGGGACTTCAGCAGTGCTAGTGGAGGTTTGGCTAATCCACAGAGCAAGAAACCTCCTATGCTCCATGGGTGTTTTACTCCAGCAGCATCACCTTACTTATTTATTTAACCATTTATTTTCCATGCTCTGCTCAGGGGATCACTGCCACGGTACAGACACCAGAAGAATCCTACCACTGCAGCAGCCACCCCGAAGCATCACCTCCACCTGCACGGCCCTTCATGGGTCCAAGCCCTGCTTCTAGGCCCAGAGATCTTTTGGGTCAGTGTGGGGAAAGTTTGGGAGGCAAAAAGCTTGGCTAAACAAATGAAAAGGAAACAACCGCCGTGTTAGCAGTGATGGAGCCAGAGCCCTCCACCTCCAGGCAGGAAGCTGGGAGCATGGCTCATTTCTCTGGGCAGGCAAGCCAGCGAGAGTTGTTACTGGAACACTCTGCTATAGATTTGTCTTCAGAGACTAACTTCCACGTTAAAAAAAGAACCTGATTACGAGTGTCCTTGCTCAGGATCTAATTCCTGGCTCATTTCAGGTTATAGAGTGCTACCTGGAGAGTATTCCCAGACTGGTATTCCCAGGAGACCAGATTCAATTTCTGAAATGCTGATACTAAGTTTGCCCTTTTTATGTGTAGACCTATAGGTTAACGTGGGTTTTGAGCTCTAAAGCAGGCTTGTCCACCTCAGCAGATGTAGATTGTGAACTCTAAATTTACCTGTAATCTTTACTCAGTATACTGAAAAGGTCTGCACACCCATAGAAGCTTCCATTCATTCTTGCTCTTGCAAGATTCCTCCAACACAAATACTACCTAAAATCCCAACGTGCTGATGCAAACAGTGTTTAAAAACATTCTTTTACTAATCATATTGGAGAAAACTACTTTTACCACTGAAGTCTGTGATCTATATTATTGTCTGCTCTTGCTGCAGGCCCAAGCAAAGTAACAGGATCCTATCTCATGAGCAGACCAATTCAAATCAATGCCAACTGTTGCATGAACAAAGCTTATTCAGATAATGAAGGAATTCTGAACAACACCCTTAGATCTGCACACTGCAGACAGCAAAACTCTGACACTGCTCCAGGGAAGAGCTCAAGGAACTCAGGTGGTCTGTGCAGGTCTAGGTGCAAGCCTACCTCCAAGTGTCTGCAGAAGGAGGGTATCAGTAGCACAAGCTCCTCTGATGATGTCAAGGACCTTTTAAAAGAGGTACATGATCAGCAGATAACTGATTATCACCTCTCCAAGGCAGTGGGACAAAATGATGCATTTAAAGCCTTAGTGCAGTGCTGAACTTGACTATATGGTCCAACATGGACCACAGCATTGTTCCCTACCCACCATTATCTTAGCTAGTTAGAGGGACCACCTCTAGAAACCACATTTCTGCAGGCATTACCTGTGGGTTATCTGAGCACATTTAAAGGACAGAAATAGAATGGAATGTGAAAACACTTACAATATTTATTTTGTGTGCTAGGTGTTTCTCTAGGATGGCCACGTCCTGCTTGAAAACCCTGATGTTGTGTCTACAGTTCGGTTGCAGACAGACCCTCCAACCAAGTATCTTGGTCAGAAAAATTATGTGTATAGTTGATTTTCTGGTTCATGAAGAATGGAGGATTATTTTGTGTTTTGAGTCAAGCTGAAATGATAAGATGCTCGTTTTTCTTCTCCAAATGAGGCTCTAGAAAAACAATTTCAGGTCAGGCTGGATCAAGTGCTTCAATGCTGCGAAACGCAATGGTAGGAATACAAAAGAGCTGCTGCTAGAAAGCTGATCAGGAACTTTGCTGTTCAGAAAGCCTGGAACTCAAAACTGTAAAGAGGAACTGAGAATGCACCAGTTAAAAGCACTTAGAGGAGGTGTTTCCTTAGGCTAGAACAGAATAGAGTATTTCAGTTGCAAGGGACCTACAACAATCATTTAGTCCAACTGCCTGAGCAATCCGGGGCTGCCCAAGTTAAAGCACTTTATGAAGGGCATGGTCCAAATGCCTCTTAAACACTGCCAGGCTTGGCTTCATTTTATGATGACTCTGGGCTGGCAGTGTGACACTGCAGTTAAAACTCCACACACCAGTTGATGTTCTTTTGACAGAGATGAGAAGATGTATTTATGTCACTGAATGTAAGTGACATGGGTAAGGAGAAGGCCCGAGGAGGGTGCAAGGAAAAGAGAAACTCAGATTAGTGGAGAATAGCACTCCTGTCCCTTAGCTTTTGTTCTCTATCCCAGGGTCCATCGGTAGCTCCTGCCATGATGGTACCAAAAGACAAGTTGCTATAGAAGACCTGCTTCCTGGGGCAGTATTTTGATAGAAAAACCTGAAACAAACAATTTCTGATCTCCAGAATGTATCTTCTTCTAACTGACACTCCTTACGGTGAAACTGCACTTCCTGTAAAATTAACTACTCATCTGAAAAATTTCTTCTTATTCTTTTATTCAGGCATTTTCCTCTCTTGTTGAACTCAATTTCACTGGAAACACCAATATTCTTCCAAAGGGCATACTTAAAAACCTGTAATTTTCCGAACTCAATCAGAAGTAACACCAGAAGTTCCCTCTGTACAATCTAGCACATATGAGAACATATTAACCTAGTGATATAAGTGATAAAAAACTTCTGAGCTGTGTACTTGCATTTATTCATATTATGGCTGCTTTTTTTATCTGTACACAGTGACAGATTTCCTGCAAGATCATACAAAATTGGCACCTTGGCTCTCCTCACACAGTGAATCACAGTAAGACACATCCATGGACACTAGGTGGCATATTTGTATTGTATCTCCGCAGGGGAGTATGGATATTAACTGAAGTCGTATTGCCACATAAAAACCTGGTGAATCAAACAGCCCTCAAGAGTGAAGCATTATTCCTTTGGAAAAAATCCTTCTACTTAAATTAAGTTCCAGTAGTTTCTTCTGGCACCATGCAGCATCAAACACACTCCTGTTTAGTGATCGACATTAACTGAAAGTGGGGCTGCCTTACAGGATAGAATCACAGAATGGTTTGGGTTGGAAAGGACCTTAAAGATCATCTAATTCCAACTCCCTGCCATAGGCAGGGACGCCTCATACAGACCATGCTGCCCAAGGCCCTGTCCAACCTGGCCTTGAACACTGCCAGGGATGGAGCATTTACCACTTCTTTGGGCAACCTGTTCCAGTGCCTCAGCACCCTCACAGTAAAGAACTGCAAATAACTGCAAATCTGACCATAACCACTTGCAGAGAAGAAAGTCACAGAAGACCTTAGGCTGGAAGGGACCTCTGCAGGTCATCCAGTCCAACCTCCTGCTCAGAGCAGGGCTAGTCAAAGTCCAGTCAGGCTGCTAAGAGCACTGCCCATCAAGTTTTTGCCCCCTTTCTACAATTACCTGACAGAAGGATGAAGAGAGGAGGGGGCTGGTCTCTTCTCCCAAGTAACAAGTGATAGGACAAGAGGAAATGGCCTCAAGCTGCGCCAGGAGAGGTTTAGACTGGATATTAGTAAAAATGTCTTCCCCAGAGGGTGCTCAAGCATTGGAACAGGCTGCCCAGGGCAGTGCTGGAGTCACCGTCCCTGCAACTGTTCAAAACCCATGTAGATGAGGCCCTCAGTGACGTGGGTTAGTGGTGGCCTTGGCAGTGCTGGGGAATGGTTGGACTTGATGATCTTGAAGGTCTTTTCCAACTGAGTTGATTCTGTGATTCCATGAAAAGCTGAGATCCCACAGTCCCTCGAGGCTGCTGTGCTGCTGCTCAACCACGACTGCTGGCAAAACATCCTCCTTCTACCCAGGATTCCCTATGCTGCAATGTGTTGGCTCTCGCCCTTTTCAGAGACACCCCCTCCACCTTCTCCCTGCTGAGTGTGAACCAGGCCCAATGTGCAACTGCAAAAAAGTGTGTAATTAGGAAACGTGAGTTCTTAAGCATGAATTTACAAGGAAAGCCCACGAGATGTCAGCAGTCTTCCAGGTCCTGTCCCAGCTGTGGGACGGGATGGGTTGGGATGGGAGCCAACCTCCTTTCAAGCAACAACTTCAGACAGTCCCATCTACAGAGGTACCACGGAAACAAGTAAAAAGAAGAAGCTATCAAGAAGGAGAAGTAAATACCTGGGAAGGTGAGGAAGAGAGGTCAGGACAACCATCACTTTGTCCATCTATGCCAAGCAGCAGGCAAAGCCTTTGAGCAGCTCTTGATCTCTAAACCCTCCTTTTCCTGGTCAGGCATCTCCCCTGTGTAATTCCACATGGGAGGAGAGGGCTGGGGGTTATCTAATGAGAGCTGGACATCTCTGACTGCTCAAGCCTGGACAAGGGATCTTCATCTCCTCTCTTTGAGGTCTTTGGCCACTCGGCACAACTGTACACGGCTCTGTGCAGACGCTCAGTGTCCTCCATCCGAAGAATAACCCCAGCCTGGTGTGTTTTCAGAAGAAAATGGCATTTTTTCCTCCAGTAACTTGACAGGAGTGAGGACACTCAGCTGTTCACTGCACTGGGAACATGAGAAGGGATTTCAACACGTCTCCAGTGCAGTCCTGCTCCCACTGGCAGCAGCAGACATTTAAGCATCTTAACAAAGCCAATGCTAAACTCTCATGGCAAAAATCCCCAAAGTAAGGGTTCTGGTGTTTGTTTTCCTAATATTTTGAGCACAATGGAGAAACAATGAAGTTTTGCTGCCTAAGGACAAGCCATTTGCTTAGTTACTGATTCTGAAGCTTTCCAAAACTCAAAGGGTGGCAACAAACTGAAGCTCCTGAATAGCGTTATGGTGATAGGCCAAGCATAGTGTGTGCTGAGGGCAACCATGCGAACCATGAGCTCCAGGTACACAGGACAACTACAGTGTACTGAAAGCAAGAGGGCTGAGAGGCCTGCTACCAGGATCTCAGGCTTCATGAAGCCTGTTTTAATATAGGAAGACACAGTTCACATTTTTCCTGCAGTTATTTCAGTGAAGAATCAGCCTTTTTTCAAGCCTCCCTGCCTCCGTAGCCCAAACCTATGAAGATCACTGCTGCTTTCCATTTCTCATGAAATTTTCTGCTGTGTTTTACCAGCTCAGGTTAGCATCTGAAAGCCACAAGAGCCTGCTGGTATCTGGGTCACCCACACTGTGCAGGGGAATCCCATTATTGTCTCTGCTCGTACTTGAAATGAATGAATTTGTCCAGTCAGCTCAAGCTTGGATTCAAATGCTGATATTACCATGACAAACCCCACCTACCACATGCAAAAGCACTACAAGCCTTTCATCCCAGCTAATGCAGAGGCAGGGCAATGACTTCCCCCAGGATATCTGGGAGGCCAGGGCACTGCCTCTTCATCACAACTGCTGCTGCCTTCGAATACAGAGAGAATATTTATCATTTACTGGTTTTACCCAAAGGGATACACTATGTACCATCAGATCCAATCTGCTTTGCAGACTGAGAAACAGGCAAACACCACTAACCAGGAAAACTGCAAAACCTATAGAGGAGAGTCCTTCACTTCCCCTGCTTCAGCTTTGGGTGAAGCCCAAAGCAAGTAAACACCAGTTCTGTCTCAAAAGCAAGAATTCATGCTCTCAAAGTCCACCTCTATGATCTGTGCTACTCTGCAGTCACAGAGGAGCATCTATTAGCAGGAACACTTCTGCCTCACACCATACAGGTAGTCAATACTGAAGTAATTGAATAGAGAATAATTTAGGAGTGCAGAACAGGGGAGTTACACAGCTGCTGCCTGACCTGAAACCACAGCACGAACTAACTCTGGCCAAATGCCTCGGCCTGACTTAATACTGTGACTCAGGATGTGATTACAAATCTTCTTCTCCTACACCTCAGTGCATTCACAAGTGGGTTAATTAAACTATCAACTGCTGGGTGGAAAAGAGGAAAGTTGTAAACACACATAAAGAATTCCATCTCAATTAAATGATTGTGCTGAACTAGTTCAACAACATGAGATATTCTGAGTTTTAAAGCGGCTGCAACTCAATTTCTCTCCATAAGTTGTATCAAAACAAGGCATGTGGATTCTTAACGAATATACAGGAAAATGATGCCCTGCAATAGAGTTCAAAGCAAATTCTCAGGTGACAGTCAATGCCTCTTAGTTGCTATTAAAATTAACCTGTCTTTTCTCACACTATCATGGAGGCCCATTTCAATAG
>NW_009928202.1:34200-52077 GCF_000696875.1 Nestor notabilis | reverse complement strand
GGAAAGTAATTGGAGGGTGAAAGCACATTTTTTGAATCCTTCAGTCTTAACACCATTTCCTTGTCTAACTATACCTTTGGAGCAGTGGCATGCAATTAACTGCAATTTGGGTGCTCTGCTTCTCAATTCCCAGCTTCTACCTATGCAGAACACATTCCTGTGGGTGCCTCTGCAGATGGGCTTGTTTGTGCTCAGCCCCATGGCCACGGCTGAGATGCATCCTGTCCCCAGCACAGGCATCCTGGGAAGATGTCATGGGATGCACGGCTGCATCAAGGAGCACCACAGCCTGAGGCTACACTGGAAGAACGAGCTCAGCTTGGGAGCTGCAGTTTGGCTCCTGGGCCTTTCCAGGCACAGGATGGTGTAGTTCAGAAGGGCATCCCTGGTATATGGACATACACATACGTAGATACATACACATATGTAGACCTCTGACAGACAGACAGAAAAGCACGAATTGACCATTTCTTGGAAACAACTGACAGTGATTTTCTCCACTTCAAAATGTGGCAATTACTCATTTGGGGCTTGATCCTTCTCACTTCACAGCATTCAATAGGGGTCTGCACATGAACCAAGCTACGTGCATTTGCAGGCTGAGACCCAGAGTTGTATTGCCTATATGGTGCTGAGAAAGCGAATACATTTTAAAACTTGCTATGCTTATGGATTTATGGCTCTAGGACTGCAGCAAATATGTGGTACTGCTGAAAGATAGTAAACAGGTTTGGCTGGGTTTTTTTCTGTTTAAAACATCTTTATGCATTGTGTCCAAACACCCAGGGATATTTTTGGTGTTAAGAAGGGCTGTGGAAAAAAGTTGCTCTCCTCCCCCAGCAGGAAAAGGTATGCCTACTTTTTTCCTCTTTATTGTGGGCCTCTATTATACAGTAAGGTATTGTATTATAGCAAAAAATCAAGACTTTGGTTTCATCCCCCTTGTCCTGTAGCAACACCCAGTAGTCCTGATCTGCAAATGTCTGTCCTTCTGGAGAGATAGTAAATGTAAATTTAGCAAAGACTTCTCAACTATAAATACAGGGTCTGCATTCTCGGGATTATGTGATTTTCTCTTGCTGCAGGAAAACCCACATGAAAATTAAATTCTAGATTTATTTTGCAGCTGCATGATGGTGAGATACAGGCACCCACCATCACACAGGTATGATTTACTGGGATGTTAGGATGTGCAATCCCAGAAACACTGCTAAATTGGGGCAAACGTGTCTACTGGAATCCTGAGCCTCTAAGGATGGGGATCCCAGAGCCATGCTGGTGCCCTGGCCAGTGCTGCTCTACCCTCCGAGCTGTTTCTTCCCCAGCTGTCCAGTCTGAACCTCCCAAGCCACAGCCTGGGGCTGTTTCCCCTCATTTTCCTGCCTGGTGAGCAGCTCAGCTCCATCACTGCTCCAGGCAGCACTGGGTGGCAATGAGATCCCTCCCTGAGCTCCCTGTTTGGCTGAACAAGCAATTTCATCTCTTTCCTTTGGTGTACTTTTCCTTCTCTCCCTTGCTCCAAAACTGCCTTTGCCTAAAGCACCATTCTTAAATTAATTACCAAGGAGCTTTATACTGCATTGGAGCATTGTTTTGGGTCTCCACCAGGGCTTCTGGCTTTTTGTTCTGCAGCCCAGGAGCATGAAGCCCCTGCACGACCCGTGACTCACAGTCTACTGGGACATTCATTCAAGTTTTATACATATAACATCTTCCCTTGCAGCTCTACTATTAAATATTTGGATTTACAGCTCTTGCTGTACTTGCATGCTCCCCAGCTGTTCCTGCCTCCCAGGACAGCCACTATTGGTGTTGCTTCGTTAAGGTTACATGCAATTAAAGGTAGGTTAGGAAGTTCAAAAGTGACCTTGCACAATACCTTCATAGGAGCGAGCTGGATGGGAGTGATACATGAGGGATCCACCATAGGCTTTGGCCTGTTGGCCGTGTCTGCCAGCAAGCTGTGCCACTGCTGAGGCAGTCCCGTGAACTTCTGCTCCCGGTGGTCGAAGCCAGTGTGAACCCGATGCTCGAAGTTGGAGGGCCCGGAAATTTCCAGCCTTTTCTTCTTCTTCCCGAACATGGTGGAAAAATCTGGAGAAGTCATAGGGAAACGGGAAAGAAAAATACATCTTTATGCTTTGTTGCATCCTGAAGCCATTCTCTCTACTGCATAGATCACTTTAGTAGATGTTATTAGCCAAATGTCTGTATGAACTTTACTCCACACATACTGTTTTTGACATCTGTGCAAGGAAAGCACATATCTGAGCTCCTCTCGTAGGATCTGAGAGTTTAAGGAATGCATCCAGTCTCTAAATATGCTCATAACACCTTATGAAACAAGGAAATGCCTCTATGCCAAAGAAGGAAAGCCCCAGGTCATGCTTTCTACTCCTCTCTGAGCTATCTGCTCATGCTCCAAGTTATGTCTGGTGAAAGCTCACAGCCCTGAGCAGTACTAGCAGTGACATATGGCTTTGCTTGGAGGACAGCACATGGCATAAGTGGTAAGTGTGCCCTAATCCACCACGAGAGCAAATGCACACCCAGCTTTGCATCTTACATGTATACACCAGATCTTGGAGAAAGGACAACTCGTGCAGGCGAGAGCCTGGGCCCACTATGTTCATATCTAGGTCTCACCCAGCAGCAATGAAAGGGGGATTATTCCTGTGCTATTTCAGCAGTGCGGTCAGACAGAGAGCTCAGATCTAATTCCAACCTGGTCAAAGGGCCTTTATCTTCATTCATAAAGGGTCCTGCTTAAAAACAATACCACGTATCAGCTGCTACAGTCATCACATTTACATGTCATGACTTCTTAGGGAGAGAAATGATTTGCTGTGAGAGCCCCATGCCTGAACAGCCTGGGTTTATGACTGGGTGGGTACAGCTCGCTAGGTCCCTACCAGCAGAATCAGGCAGGATTCATCACAGCAACAGCCCTACTCCTTGTAAGGTCCAGAAGGAAGTATCAGCTCCTTTGGTATTTGTGCAGGTGGTGTGGAGGAGTCCCTCCAAAGCTGTTCAAGCAAGGAACTGGAAGCCGTGGGAGGAAATGAGCCCTTCCCGGTTTGTGTATTGCTGAAGAGACCTGGGCTGACCTGGGTGCCCAGTAAAGCTAATCATTACAGCATTTACTCTACAGAAAGTAAGTGTTGTGGTCAACTCTTTAGTTGTTACTTCCTGACAAGAGTGGGTTTGTTTGGCTTCCTCCAGTCCGCTTTTCCCCCTCCTGAGGAAGGCAGCAGGAGGGTTTGCAGGACACACAGGGAGAACATGCTGATAGCCAAGGCAAGAGAGGTTTCAGAGGCAAACTGAAAGGGATTAAGGTATCTGCTCATTCTATTAGCACAGGAAATAGCCAATACACTCACAATCTGAATTAATCCTTGGGTTTGGTGGTCCTGACCTTAAAAAGTGAAGCCTAATGATTATATTACAGCAAAATCAGAACTGACTTTCTGAAGGACCTGCTGTTTAAGGCACAGAGGAATTCCTAGTCCCCAGAAAACACACAGAGGTCCTGTTGCTTTGCAAGGAAATACCATCCTGTCCTGGAAAAGTCCTCTGCCTGCTGTCTGCTGTCTCAAAACAGTTCTCCACCTTGATCTCATGGCCATTGCAAGCAGGACTTCTGAGCAGCATTTGTCTGAAACAGCAGCTGGGTGAGGAGGCAGCAGCTCTGTAAAACTTCTTGTACCACAGTAGAGACCCAGCTGTAAAAGTGCTGCCCTGACTTTATGATTCAGGAGGCGGGGAGGAGAAGCTCATGGAAGAAAATACAGTTGTGTTGCTGCTGCTGCTGCTGCTGCAGAAGGTGGGATGATAACTCACGTGTTTATTCCACCCTCATTCCCTTTTACTGGTTTATTTAAAGATCAGGTCCATTGTTTGAAAATTAATTGCTGGCTGTTTTAAAGTCCCCTTGTGCACACTTTCTTTAGATGGGGCAGACTTGCTTCCATTGGCCTTTCTTCTCGGGTCACACCTTCTACACCTCCCTCTGGCTTTCTTCCCTTCTCTGAACTCCCTCCAAATCTCCTGCCCTTTTGACCGTCTCTCTCCATCTCTGTCAACTTGGATATCTTCCTCACCTACCTCTCCTGAACCCTCTTAGCATCACCTGGATATGAGGCCCTTTTTCCACTTCCAGCATCATGATTTTCTTATTTTCCTTGTTGGTGACATGTCAGATACCCTGTGGCACTTGCAGAGATGTCTCCACCCTAACCCAAAGCCACCATGGCTGCTCTCTGTTCAAAGACTATTTATTTTCAAGGCTCAAACAGAAGTAGCCAGCAGTTCAGTTAGTTCAGTTAGTACTTTGTTGTATTCACTGCTCACCCGTGGGGCTCCACAAATCACAGCTGGCTGCAGATCAGTGGCACTGGATTGATTTCATTCACCCTCTGGGATGTGAATCTATGAGAACTATTGGAGTCACATTTTAAACCATCAGCTCCAGACATGTACTTCTTCATCTGATCAGTGCCAGTACTCACAGGGTTTCCCACTGGACTTGCATCCTAATGCAGGTGTTGGATGCTTGAAGTCCGCCAGAGCCCCAAACAACATCAGATAAATAAAAGTACATCAGTTGGCACACTGCATATTGCCTTTTTAAAACATACAACAATTAATTCAATAAGATATTACTCTTTTGTTTCTAAACTGCTTTGATACATTGCACCCTCCTGTTTCAATGCTAAATGTGAAATTCAGCTCAGGAGGACCTTTACTTTCTCGGGAGAGTATCTCAGTCTAAAACCTGATGCCAAGGCCACATTTTTGCACAGGGATGGTGTTTGAGGTCTGGACAGTGGGACCTGCCCCCCTCTGACTGCAGCTCATGCTTAAATCAGCTTAAATTGACTGTGAAGCTATAGCAGGAGAGACAGGGATACTGGCATCACTCACAACAAGGGGAGCAAATGCACACGTTACGCATCTCGGTGGCTGGAGAACATCTGTGGGGCTGTGCCTGTGGAAGATGACCAGGAAACCTGGCTGATAGCAGCCTCAGGCCCAGGGGAGCAGAGCAGGAGCCCTCTGGGGCCATGCTGCCTCTCCACCAGCTCTGCAAACAGCTGCTTGGTGTGACCAAAAGGAGCAGAGCCTCAACTGGCTTTTAAGGGTATCAATAATAAGCGCTACGCTACACACTGTCACCCTGCTCTATCAGCCAACAAGGTCTCTCCATTTCACTGTGAAGCAAAGCTGACCTCTCCTTACCATGGTCCCTCCAAATAACTTTAATAAACACAGCAATTGCAAGGAAATGTCATTTTCTTTCCCCAAAGAATGGGAATGATGCTCCTTGTTTTCCTTAGCTGTGTGAGGTTGAGGGTTTGGGGCAGCCAAGCCTCTGAAAGCTCTTGCTCCTGGCTTGTAAGAGCCCAGATTCAGTCCCCACTAACATGCTTGGTCCTCAGGCTCAAGAAAGGAGAGATTATTTTATTTATACAATACAAAAAATAAAGCATTTATTCATTTAACCAGGTGCGGAAGCGGAAAAGATCCTGGGCAAGTGAATAAATGAGAAAGCTCTCTAAGGCTTATCAAATTCTTTCAGGAAGAAGAGGTATCCAAGTGCTTTGAAGAAAAATGATGGACCTTTCCAGGATGTCAGACAACATGTGTGCAAAGTAAGTGTTATGAGGTTACTATCAAGAGCACAAAATTCTATGAACTTGATGTTCATTCAGGCTCCTATCCATTCGCTCTGTCACACAAAACAGCGATCCTCTCAAGAGTTGTTAAGAAATCCTAATTTCCTAATGGGATTAGTTAGGAAAACATCCCACAGACAACAAGGCAACTGCCTGTGCTGAGCAGAGGCAAAAGGAAGCTCTGCAGAGCCATCTGAAGAGGCGCCATACTCACCCCATCCTCCCCACATCAGAGTACTCACCCTTAACTAATTCCTCCTGACAGCCTGCAATGTACTCCTGGTTGTGCCACATCTCTCAGCAAATGCCATCCCTCCGTCCAGCACCTCCTGTGCTCACCCCCACAGAATGAGAGGAAATTAGAGGTATCCTACTCATGGCTTGTTGCTATTTTCATGGGGATGAGCACAGCCAGGATGTCTGTCCTCTCTGTGCAAGTGCTTTGCCAATGAATAGTCTGGCCCATTTCAACACCACATATGTGGAACAAGGTGATAGTCAACATGAGGGGGCTGAGAGAGCCTGTTCTAACTACAGCTACTGTTGATGCCAGTGGGCTTGAGCTAGCTTCAAGGGGAATCAAACCCAGGACTCATCATTACATGGCTTCAACGGGTTTTTCCTATAGAAAGACTTTACTTTTATGCTGACATGATGCAGCACATTCGTTCCGTTTCTAAGCTGAGGTTTTCAAGGGGGTAGTCCTTCAGTTACAGCAAACAAAGAATTTAGCAAATGTGGCAGCACGAGACCAAAAGCAAGTCTGCTGCTGAGTGGGAGAGCAGGAGATAAGTCTATTTTCAGCTCAGGGTTGTGATGCTGAGGGGCTCCTCCAATCCATGGCCCAACTGTGGCACAAGAATAAAGATGAGGGACTTTCTTTACCAAAGCCATGATGGGAAAAAACATGGAAGTTTACTGGAAAAAAGTCCAATACTGGTGGGGATAATCAGACTATCTCACCACCTCTCCTGCTGATGTTAGCTGAGCAACCACAGCAGTGCTGGTCCCAGCTGTGCTGTTGGGGAATGTGAAAGGAACAGGGATAGTAGGAGAAATGTGTGAGCCATGCTCTGCAGATAGAGCTACCCAAAACCTTTTTATAATGGTGATATTGGTGCTATTCCAGCTTCTGCCCAAGAAAGGAGCACTGCCAGCTCTGCTGGTGCCTGCTGAATAGTTCTAACACAGCTTTATCCAGCTGCTGTAGGAACGAGGTAATGCTGAAAGGATGCTCTCAGGAGCAATCACTGCATATTGCATTTAATGCTGTTTACTGTAGTGCCTAACAAACCAAATTACATGCTAATCAGCACACCTTGCCTGTTAGATTTATCCCAGACTTGGCTCCCTTTCATTTCACTCCTTCCTGCGCACAGAGCCATGGCCTCCCGAACTGGTCCAAATTTCATGCATGACCTTCAATGACAGATCATGTCCCCACTTGCAGAGATAACTCCCTGTGTCCAAGACACTGCCTGTGCGAGGTGTGGGACATGGACCAGCAAAACAAATCCACTCTGCCAGCTACTGCACCACACTTACGCTGCTTCCTAGCCACAAATGAAGGCATCTTTTTCCAGCAAGAAGCATCCTACAGCACTGCCCTGGAGCAAGAGGGTGGCAGCTGGAATAAAAGGAAGAAAGGATGCCTTCAATCCTAAAATAAATTGTATTCTGTATCTTTTATCATACCCCAAATAAGAGTAATCCAGTCAAGCCAGCAAATAAAAGTCTGTTCAACTCTGCCTTAGTGCCACACTCTGCTCCCAATGAGAAGGTCAGAGTCATCTTTTTCTTCCCCTCCCAGTAGCTATTTTAGATTAAGGGGAATTTAGATTTCCAACTAGGAAAGTTGAAAAGACTTATTTTGGCTGTAATCTTGAAATCTGCCAAAGTCACAAGTGCATCCACTAAGCACTGACAACAACAACACTTCAACTTGCCATCTCAGATGAACCCACAGACTAACACTGAGCAAAGCACTGTGAAATTCTGCCATACGTAAATCCATACAATAAATGTATAAAGTTAGTAACTAGAATAACAGGGAGATGGGTATTTTTAGCTAAAAATCAACCTTTTAATGACTGTTTAGCATAGCTACATAAGCCCTATATTTTTTAATTACAGAATTCCAGCAGCCAGATGTTGTGTCCCATTAACTCAAGGAGATCATCTGTGTCCAGCAACAGCATAATCCTGGGAAGCCTGCAAGTATTTCTTATGCACACCTTCCTGCTGCTTGAGCATGTAGCTGGGCTATAGACATTCCCTGGGGAGAACTCGGAGTTCATTGTCTGCCTCAGCCCAGCAACATGTTTGCTTTTGAAACAACCAGCAATTAGTTCATTTTCAATTAGGAGGCGCACACTGTGTTAAGTCCATCAGGCTGTATTTTTTCTGCAGGGATTCCCTGTGGTTTCTCTGCCGAGCAAAGCAGCAGCAGAGCCCTTTTCCCGCAGGGATGCCATGCTATTAGCATCTAAAAATGGCCTTCATGCACACTGAGTATCATCTGCAAGCCCAGACTGGGAGCAGCACTGAGGGCTCAAACCCCCCAATGCCACCACACAGCCAAAACAACTGGTTACAGCCACGAGTGGTAATAAAATGCTTCATTTTTAAGAACTTTAGACGAAACACAGAGTGCAAAATGGGAGACGGGTGCAGGGCGCTTTCCTTTGATAATTTTTACTTACTAATAACAGTTTTCTGTAGCACAAGGACCTCAATTACTCCCCTCCAGAGCCAGCAACACACAGCAATACATCATTAGCTTCGCCAGCTTCTGTTCCCGTGCTCTGATTAATTGTAACCTTTCCTGATATTTGATCGTAAATGAAAGAGTATGAATTGAGAAGCACAAATTGAATTAACGTGTCAAGCCAGCCTGCGTAGCCAGTGCTCCAGATAAATGGGAGCTGGGCTGATACTCCATCTCGAGGAGAAAGCAAATGCCTGGAAGGGACTGATGGCAGCATAAATTGCAAAGGAATAGGGTGTGAGACATAAAAATGATGTTGGTTCTTCTTCAGCTCACACTGGTGAAAGTCCCTGCTGCTGAGCCAAATGGAAGGAGACCAACATAGATCTGTGCATCTCTATAGCTATGAAGAGGAGGGAAATGCTTATTTTTTTATTTATGGGATAGCAACAACAATAGTTTAGTTTTGTATTTCCTTTTTGTTTGCTTTAAGGATGGTTCTAAGCTTCTCAGTGGGGACCATTTGCTGCTGGCTGCAATCAGAGCATGAGTTTCCTTTGCAAAGCTGAAACACCCCTGTCCTGATTGCAGGCATACATTTTATAAAGAACTTAGCTCTGCTTTTCTATTTTTAACTGAAAATACAGAGAACACTACTCTATTTTCCAGGAAATGAATCAAGAAGTGATACCTGGAAAAGCAGAGTGGACTAAATGAGAAGCAAATAAAGTTAATGGAAAGGCTCTTAAAAACCTCACTGGTTTCAGGTAAGCTTGACACACCAATGTGATTCTGGAACAGAGGAGAAATCCCATTTGAATTCCCAGATAAGATACTCCTAAATACTTCCCTAATTCCCAGAGTATCTTTCTGGATGTACAGGATGGAGATGAATGGGGGCATCCAGGAACTGGGGGCAGCTGCCTGCAGAGCACACTCAAACCACAAATAGGTGGGTCCTGTGGTGATGCTTTGTATTTATTAATTCATTTACTGGTCCTATCTAGAGGGACACCTCATTACTACTTTATATACAAGGTAGTTTCAGACCTTGTGGAAGGACATTGTTTTGTCATGTGGATGGACAAACACCCCATGCAAGGAGAATACCAGATTGATTCATCCACCTAAAGACCCTATTTCATGTGATCCCTGCTTAGCCCTCTGCTCTTACCCATTATGATTTGAGCATTTCAACTTGGGAACGATAAAATAAACCCTTAGATAATGTTCTGGCATACCTTACTAATGAATCAAGATGATGACTTTAAACATTGACTCTCTAGCAGCAACAAAAAGGATCTACAAATCCTGAATGAACTAAGTCAGCCCACACAGCCAAAATACTGGGAGTCTTCTACCACCCTGCTAAGCTCTTCCACACATAAATAGTGTCGCTGATGAAAAACTAATCACCTGTGGCCAAACAGTTTTTCCAGACCAATTCTGTATCATTTTTAACTGAGAAAAAGTATAGGAACACCATTTTCAATGCTTGCCCACATGAGTTTTAGGAACAAAAAAGCTTGACAGTCAATAGGATTCAACTCATTCCCATGGATTTTCTAGGTGCCTTCTATTTTTGAGATGGGACAGACTTTTCAGTCATTTAAGCACTTAAAATACATGCTTTAACCATGGCAAAATATATACTGGTGGACTGGACCACACCTGACAAGTACAAAAGTGCCATCTTCCCCAAAGTCCCTCATTTACCCTACAGCATTCTGCTCATTTCAACCTTAGGTCATATCAGCCAATTCTTCAGAGTTTCTGTGTCACTGCACAATCTAATAAAAATACAGTTAAACAATTACAAGCTGCCCAGGACTTGTCATTGTCCATGTTTCTTTTCAATCCCACAATACCTTGTTTATGGTTGAAAATGCCTTCATTCGTCACAGCGCAGCAGGGTGTCTCTTGATAGCTGGCCCGTGAGACATATCTAATAGAAATGCACAATGGAACAAAAGACAGGGAAAAAATAATAACAAAAGGCAATGCATGCTTCCAGAGAAATAGTAAAAGCTGGTACAGAGTGGCCAAACCAGGATTGATGTACTCCGGGGAACAATACTCATTCTTCCTATTGAAAGCTACTCTTGTACAAGGACTCATTTCCACACACTGACTGACATGTGCTTTCCTAATTTAGAAGTCTTGTGATTCCCAGTGGATTTTAATGCTCGGTAATTTTCAGCTGAGTAGCTTAAACGCATGCACTGTAGTCAGTCACTCTCTATTATTTTATACACAAGCACATATATATAGCAATGTACAGACAGAGAAATTAGTCTGCAACAGCTCTGGGCAGACAAAAGAGGCAAAAAAGCCAACCCAAACCCCACCAACCCCTGGAGGTAACACACATAATTTCTATCCTTAGCAAGTGAAAGGATTCCAGATTTGCAGAAGCAAACAGTCCTCTGGGATAATTAATGGTATTAACTTTGAGGGAGATGTTGGACACCCACAGGGAGGGGGTATTAAATAAGTCGCCCATTAAATGAGACACCGCAAATCTCAGGCTACTTCGAAGCAGTTACAGTGCTTTTCTCTGAGTTGCTATTACTATTATTTTAAAATACAGAGTTAAACATTATCCATGATGTGGTTGATCTACATCTATGTTTTGAATCAGAAAAGAAAAAAGCAGTAAAACAAAATACTAGCAAGAATGAAAGTGATGATGTATCGGTAGAGAAGACAGAGTGAGCAGAGAGATCAGGAGAGCCTACAGGAAATACCAAAACCAGCACTGTGACACGGTATTTCTTAATTCTGAGTATTAGGATTATTAAATCCATGTTCCTATAGGTTGGGGTGGCTGTAGGATAAAGGAGTGCAAGGATATGAAATCCTACATCTGTCGAGAGAAAGGACTGAGAAAAGGGCTTGAAAAGCACTTGAAAACTCACTGCTTGATCAAGCACCAGGTTACATACACCTTGTTGCATTTTGGGCTGTGCTTTCAGTGCTCTGCTGGCAAAGCCTCAGCAAAGTAGATGGACTGGCACCAACTTGTAGCACAGCGAAGGAAACATGAAGTGTCTTGTTTTGGTTTTGCACGTAGAGCTTAGTTTTAACCCTCTGAAACAGTTTCCTCCCCAGTGCTTGATGGTAGCTGCAAAGCCAGCGCTACAAGCACACCAGTGACCACAGCGTGTTAGGCTGTGGTATGGCTGTTTCACAGCTCCCAGGAAAGACTAATCACACAACCACGCTTGTTCATCACAAATGCCCTGTATTTACTATTGATGTATCTGGTAATTTTAAAAAAATATCAGTTTTTACTTTAAAAAAAAGGATGTAAAATGGTTTATAGGTCTCAGAACCTGTTTACCCTGTGTTGGTTGCACCCATGAACACACTAAAACGGCATCAAGGAGGTGCCTGCCCCAGCACAGGTTATTTTACAGCACCCAGTGAGTGCCGTGAGACAGGCAGCAATGAGCAGGAACAGGACCAGATGTGGACATGTCCCTGTGACAGCATCACGTTCTGCTGAGACACATGAATGAGGAGGGGGCTCTGCAGCCAACCTCCTGCCATAAATCATCACTGCTACGGTTGCCTTCTACACACTGATTTTTTTCTTTTACAGTAACATCAACTGGGTTTATTTTACTTCTAAACCAGTACAGGCTGCACTGGCTCTCAGGAATTGCTCTATTACCATAACATTTGTAATAAAGATTGCTTTACAGTGAATGATGAACAGAAACAAATGGTTCTTAATGCATTATTAATGGCAAGCCTCTGATAAGAATATTCTTTAGGATGAAAACACATCTTCTCACCTGTGTTTACCAAAAATGGAACCAAATCAGATTATTTGATATGTCGAAATAGCTTTAAAATACAAGTATGTCTATAGATTAATGCATCCACAGCAAGCGCCTGGAAGATGAAAATCCTGCCTGTTGTTATCACTGTGGGTTTCCTATCTTAGTATCAGGTTTTGCTCTGTATCACTAGCATATAACTGAAGAAAAACTACTTCCATAGTTTGCAATAAATCACAAATGCATAGATTCTACTTGAAATTTTTACTTACCTATTTTCTGGTCTTTTTCCTCACTCTGCATTGCTCTGAAAAACGGGTTTGAAAGTCAATTCTTATCCTACTGAGTTGCTGTCACGTCATACTCTGTTTCCATATTAAAAACGAGAACTGATCCCTTGAAGGGGTTGCTGGAGCTTACTATTTATTACCTCCTTCAAAAAGTTTACCATAAGCTCTTTATACAGAACACTGAATGTGTATAAAGCGATGTCTCCTCCGTCCTCCTCCCTTTGGATCATTCCCAATGATCAATAATTGCAACTGAGTAATTCCTCAACACTGAGTTTCTCGGAGCTGAGCAACCTTCCCATTCAGACTTTGCATTTTGCCATCTCTAGACATCAGTTTGGAAGAGATGGGTCTCACTTGTTCTCTGTTTATATAAGGTATAAAACATCTTATATAAAAGTTATAGGGGAGAAATGGAGGCCCTTTATGCTGTATATGTGAAACAAATGTGAAAGATTTGAGACCAGCCACAGAAAAGCAAACAAAACCCAAAATATAATGCAAACTGAATGAAAAAAACCCACAATTTTATGTCTGGGCAATCAGTGCAAATCCAAAAAGATGAATGCTACTGTGATTTTTATATTGTTTTCCATCTTTTTAATGACAAAAATAGAAATGGTTTTTGACTGCAGGTAGGTTTTGAGCAACACGAGGAATTACTGCATCTTGGATGGCCACCACCTCCACCTCCCAAGAATTGATGCTGCAACAGAAAGAGGTTCCAATTCCTTCCTTTGGATGCACAAATGTGAGTCACTGCATTCTGCAGGACCCACATGCTGTTTTGCCTCTCTAGGATGAGGGGTTCATCTGAAATGGCCCAAAAGGACACTTCCAGCGTCTCAACAGAAAACAAGGCAAGGAGATTGCCAAGTGACGAAGTGACCAGCTAAGATGACTCCCAGAAATACTGGCCTGGAAACACCACAAGAAGCTGCCCCATGACTCTGTCTATGAGCTGGCTCAGTTTCCAAACTCTTAAGACAATTATGCCAACATAAATCTCTTCTCTCCCAGCAGAAATGCTCCTGCATGAACAACATGGCATCATCCCTCCCCAGCCCGCAGCCCAGACCAAGTGATTCTGCAAGCAGCTCCAAAGGAGGCTGTTTCATCAAGGAAATGCCATCACAAGAAGTCTGTGAGAGAAGGCAAGATCTTCTCTATGTATTTTATGAGAAACCTTACTCACTGCAGAGGAGGAGATGCTGAGCCTATGCAGAGGTGAATAACTTGGCCATCATCTCTCAGGGCCTAACAGCTCATGGCACCCATCCTGCTTGGTGAAATGGTGCCAGGCCCTGAACCCTCTCTTTATGGCCTCGGAAAACACGTATTTAGCATATTTGCATCTGGAATGCAAGGATTTGCAGGTCCTTCTTGAAGCCTCTGCAGCAAAAATACACCCCAAAAATACCCCCCAATAATTGATATCTAAGATCACTTAGAAGATAATGATCAAAAAGGACGTCTTTGCATGCTGACTCTGGTTGCATCCACCACTGTTTCCAGAGGCAGGGAGATTCGTTTCTCTTTGATTCCCCACTTTGTTACGGAATGACTCCAACAAAGCTGCTGGATACAACTGGGAAATCAAAGATGAGTGGGAAAGTGACTGCAAAAAAATGCATTAAGGAAACACATGTGGGTAATGCCACGTGGTGGGAGTCGGAGTTAGCACTTAGGGTTGCAAAGTTTGCTAGCTGGGATAAGAATTATGTGAGCAGAAGGAGTTCAGATCCTAATGGAAATCATTTCTAACCAGAACAAAGTTACTGTTTCTGGTCAAACAAAATACCTTGTCCTATGAAATCTTTCATTTTCACCATTTTCCTTTTGTTCTTATATACGGAATCACATAAAACTCCAAAGCTATTTAAGACAAAGGCCCCCGAAACGGCAACTTAGATATTTCCTCAAATTTCTGGACATACAATTCAATAAATTCCCTGATATTTTTTTATTTCAGCTGATGCGAAAATTGTCTTTCCTCTGGCTGGGCATCGCAGATCACTTTCTGAGTGCTTCATGGGGCAATAGAAAGGTCTTAGAAAGATGGTTTTAAGGCAGCCATTATACTCAAATTTTGGGAGGCATCGCAAACGAATGACAGCAGCACCTTTACAACACATCCCTGTAAGTTAGTATCTGCACTCCCCACATGCCACTGACTCAGCCTGTGGCTGCACCCCGGGCACCCACCCGTGTGTGTAATCGTGTGCAGCGCCCAGCCTTGAGTTCAGCCGTACTGACAACCCTGGCTTTCCACATGATTTCCAGCTTCTTCAGGATAAAGGCAGGAAGATATCCTGAACAGCTTTTAATAACATGATTATGCAAAGCACAGTGGGCTGTATAATACCTTTTCCAATACACCTCCCTTTTAGTACTCTGACAGTAATCAGCCGTGTTATTAGAACTGTTCTTTCTCCTTATTACATATAGGCTGATGTTTTAAATGGAAATAACATCATCTTGTCCCCCTGTGTTTCTTACTTGTGGCGTGTCCTTGAAAGTACCCAACGCTCAGGACGCCAAAAGCTGAAGGCTCAGCTCGCCCACATAGGAGATGTGATATGAATAAATCAGTGCCAGGTCCATGTGAGCTGCTTCTCTCTCGCTAGCGGGGGCTCAGGCTGGAAAAGCTGTATCTGCAGTGGAGCTGCCATGCAGCCTTTAACTACCCTTAGTGCCATTTAAAAACACCAGTTCATTCAGTATATACTGATTCAGTTGATTAAATGACAAATATGCATTTGGGTGTTTACAGAGAAATGGAAAAAACAAATAGTTACCAGGGTGATGTGACTCGTTCTTATTGGGAAAGAGTTTCAAAACTCAAAGGAAACGCTGAAGTTCAGAGCTTCAGACTTCATCCTAAGGGGCACTATCAGACCTATTAGGGCTAATCTTGCTTCTCTGTATATGATGAGAGCAAAGCTGTGTACCCACTGCAGCGTGTTTGGTACCTCCCTAAAAGTCAAATTCAAATACCATTTGTCTTTTCCCTGGTGTAGAGCTGTATCATCACAGTCTTGGGCTTTCTGGAGCATTATTTGGGTCCCGATTCAACTGTTGCCAGCTTCAGTGGGAGGTCTCTGACCCCAGAAATAGCCACTTTCTTCTTTATTTCCCTCTACTGATAACAGGGATGAGAAAAATAACCCTACATGGTGACAGCACATTTAAAAGGAGGGGAGAGAGGAAGCATGGTTGACTTTATTTAAGAAGCTTATCTCCTATTCCCTTTTCGTTGTAACACAGGCTAGAGGAGATGATGCTTCCCTCCCTCCCTTTTGCTGCCACTACCTCCCATGTCTCAATGGAAATCAAAGCTCAGCAACTTAAACTGTGCCCCATCATCAATGTTTTCTGAGCCAACATTTCCTAAAGCTGGACAAATGCTGACCTGCATGTTATCTGCTCTGAATCCAGCAAAGTTTATCTTAATCGGAAAAGGAAAGAGAGAAATTTCCAACCTGGAAAATCTCCAAGCCAATGTTTGCAAATAAAGTCTAATTTCATTATAAATACATGTATTTTTTAGTCCCATTGGGATGAAGCAATCTCACTATTTTACATGCAAAATCCCCACTCGCCTATCACGGTTTTAATAGGTAGTTTTCTAACTCAGAGGAAAAGGCAAAGCAGAAGAGCAATAATCTGAATGTGAGCATCTGAAATGCTCCGCTGAACTCCGCTCCAGGAAACAGAAGAGAAGACTTTTCTCTTCTTTCCCCGCTGCTGACAGCTTTCCAGTGCCGCTGGCATCCATCACATGTGCAGAGGCAAATGCTTCCACACTTGGTAATAATCAGAGCAAGGAAATTATGGATCGGGGGGAGGAGGAACTATGGGGTTTTTTTTCTTCTCTTGGCTAAAGGCATACTTAAATCTGAAGAGTACACAAAGGAACTCAGTAGTAGCTTCCTCTATTTCCACTTTCCAAGCAGAGCCAGGACTCCCTGCAGCTCTTCCATGTCACCCGTTTCTCCTGGGCTCTCAGTTTTGCCATGCCCCTTCTCCCCGTACCGAGCCAGACCTGGCTCCCATCTATAGCTCCTACCTGTCCTTCCCTGCTCCATTTCTCTGTTGCCTATTTATGCACAATAATCTTCCAAACTTCATCTCAAATCCCACTTCACCACCAACCATTCCTCCATCCCTACGCTCAATGTCACCTCGGGTTATTGAGAGCTAAGTTACTCCACTCTCTCTTTTTGACTCCTGATGTTTGATGCAAAATAACACGAGACCAAAGAATTGCCCTCAGCAGAATAGCTTCTCACCATGGCACATAAAAAGGGTTTTCCTTAAAATCATTATGCACTGAAATTAATAAACACACCACAAGGCAATACAGAGGCAAACTCAGGCACTGCAAGGACTAGGTAGGAAATACATCTGGATTATGGTTACAAGGACACAGAGTAAAAGCAAAAACAAATGTAAAAGACATAACCAGATGCCTAAAACCAGGACAGAACATCAATAAATGATTAACATGGCAGGTTTCAGGATGGGTGTTACCCATTCTGTATCTCTACAAAATCAGCATTCAAAAGTCTAAGACTTTAATAAATCAGAGTAGGTTGTTTTACAGATGAGATACCACCAGTCAGTTAAATTGCAGGAATAGAAGTGGGGGTTTAATTCAAGCTTCTCCAGAGAAGAGATTTGTTTGAAAGAGGTCAATCAAGCCTTCCACTCACACTAATCTCTTCTGTTATTTAAAAAAGTCTGGAATGAGGGAAAAATGACGCCAGGCCAGCAAAGCAAAATTCTCCTATGGATGCACAAGAGCAAAAACCTGCAGGTCAGCTTGCTTTCAGCTGGGAGAGACACAGGCAGAAACTGCAATCAGTCTGCAATTCATATGGATGAATCACGTGGAGATGATTCAGACCGAATTATTCCCCAAATTATCCCAATGAAACACTCTCCTCCAAGGAAGGTAGCAGGGATTTTGGTAGAAGTTAATACTTTAACTTACAAGTCTGGTTTGTAAAGAGTGTCTGTGCAGAAGAGAACGGACCCTCAAAGAACCTACTTCCATTTTCCTTCAGGAGTCAGAAGCTGCCTATCTCTGTCCTCACAGCCCCTTTTCCCTTTCTCTTAATGGCACCATCACCACTTACATTTATTGCCTTCAAGCTTTTGAGTCACCAATGATCATTTAGGTCAATATATTTGTTTCTGCTGCTCTTCTGAATGTTGATGCATTTCAATGGGTTTTTTCCTTTCTCTTTGGCCCCACTGTAACTCATTTCTGAGCTTCCTATAGCAAAGCAGCAAATGCCAGGCAAACCACATACAGTGCTGCCCATCTGCTTCCCACTGACACCTTCCTCCTCACCCCGTGTTGCATCCGCTCGGCAGTGTATGTGATATTTGTGGCAAGGTTTTCTGTCTGTTTA
>NW_009928202.1:30054-34176 GCF_000696875.1 Nestor notabilis | reverse complement strand
CTGAATCAGAGAACAGGGAGAGCAGCATCATCCCTTGCCAGAGCTATCCCTGTATAGTTTTCTTCAGTGCTAACTGGCACCAAGTGCTTTTTCCCAAAACACTAGAAAGAACTGCAGAAAGTTTTGAGCATGTTCATGGGGCAGGTGAGGAGCCACCATCATGCTTTGACACACACCTCCCCCCCAACCAGCAAAAGCACCACTTCACATGTATTTGACATGACACTGACTGTATTAAAGGATGCTCTCAGCATTTAAGAGATAGCCCTGGTACTTGTGCTTGTAGCAAGGACACAAGGGAGAGACAATCCCTGAGGGAAACCATGCACAGGACAACAGCGTGGCAGGAAAGAGAGGGGTCTAGAATGGGAAATGCAGGAACGATGAGGGTATCAATGCTGAAATCCCATTGGGTTTCTCCAGGAAGATGGGATCAACACAGAGGTGTAGATGTGAGTGGCTGGTAGAGAAGGGGGAGGCTGAGCTGGAGGGGGCAGATGCAGTAGAAAATTGAGTAAGGGAGGAGAGGTGAGAAGGAGCTGAGTCAATCGGGTGGCTTTGACTTGATCCAGAATGGAAAGGGAAAGCCAGTTGAGTGGCTCTTAGAGGACAGGGAAGAGGACTGGACCAGCCATGCTTTACAAGGTATAGTGATGGTAGCGCTATTACCTTGCTGTTACATGACTGTGGGTCCCCTCTGCTGGGTCTGCCTTGTGTACTTCTCCCAGCACCCTCATCACTCACCACTGAGTTAATCAGACACAGACCCAGCCTCCACAGCTCCCTTCCCCCAACAGGAGAGCTTCACGAATCCATAAAACTCCTTTGGGCTTGGCTTTTTGCAAGCAAGACTTCCCGAGATCAGTAACACCCCGTCTCCATCCATGGCCCCAGAACATCAGCAACCACTCAGCACACGCGAGTAACCCTTTGCTCTCTGCAAAAACATGCTTGCAACTGGCATCTAGATTATTAATTTATGTAGGAGCAGCTAAAGGGGACTTGTTTCTGCACAGATTTATCAGTACCAGTGCATTTCTGCAGGGTTTGGGGAAGAACTTCCACCTATTTGGAGTACATGTGGTTTGTCCCATGCTCTGCCTTTCTTTAAAAGGAACAATCTGCTTTCACAGCTGCCTCCATGGAAACAGCAACTCTGTGGTGCTGGCGATGCTCCAGACTCAAATCAAACATGGAACTCTGTGTTTCTTGACTGTTGAGTGTTGAAACCTCAAGCCGGGATCCCAGAGCCCAGCCAGGTCTCTTCTGGCATGCTGGGCACCTCCAAGTGAAGTTCCTTGTGGGTCAGATCCCACGTCTGGCCACATCTGTGCAAGCCAGCTGCTGAGGAATGGGCCGAGTCAGGCCTCAGGGACGCTTGAGGAAGTGGAAGGACCAGACAAAGCTTTTAACTTGCACACTTGGTTAACTCTGGCAGTGCTAATGCAGTTCCTGGGCTAACAAAGCAGCGAATGGAGATGAAGGTAAGTGTTTCCCTCCTGTAAGGAGATTTGAGGCCAAGCATCCAGTAAATTTAAATGAGATTCTTAAAAATCCCTGCAATTTCCATTTTGAAAAGCTTGTTTCCTCTTGTGCTCTGCTGGCTCTGCCCCCCGTACCCTGCTGCATCCCCCAGCAAGGTCAGGGTGCTCAGGCACTGGAACAGGCTGCCTGGGAAGTGGTGGGATCATCGTCCCTGGTAGTGTTCAAAATCCATGTAGACGAGGCCCTCTGTGACACAGGTTAGTGGTGGCCTCGGCAGTGCTGGGTAATGGTTGGACTTGATGATTTAAAGGTCTTTTCCAACCGAGCTGATTCTGTGATTCTAAGGGTGGTAGCAAACTGCAGCAACACCTTCTCCATTCCTGGGCCCAGCTTCCAACGGAGGATAAATTACTCCTTTGAGCCCCTGAATCCCCTAATCTGCAGCTTTCAGACTATCAAAGAGGATGCATGGCTGCTGCACAACCAGAGCACAGGTAGAGAAGAGGGGATTTGCCCTCTGGCTTGGGAAAATTGGTCCAAGTGTAATAAAACACATAGATCTTCTATCATCATTTGTTCAGCTCCATAAATCCCAGGGCATAAATCAGGCTGCTGGGGAGAGCAGCTGTGTAGGAATAGCTGCAGGAGGAGAAAAAGTGCTGTGACCCCCTACAGCATCACGGTGCCAGTCCCAGTGCTCCTCTGGTTACACATGGATTTACTGCCGTAGACAGCAAAGGAGCTGCTCAGTCTCAGTACTATAAATACCAGCAGAATGGGGCTTGGTGGCTGCTTGTGGTTGAATATTAGGGAAATGCAAAATTCTACAATCCCTAATTGTCCTTCAGTCAACAGCACCTGTTTAAATTACTGTTATTATGGCAAAGATACTGAAATTGCTAACATAAACACAACCAGGGATTGCAGATGCTGCAGCTTTCCCACCAGCAAATGTTCTGCTGGCTGCTAAATATTTTCCCTTTCAATATAGGAACACCACCTACAGCAGCAGATACCCTGCAATCAGGGGCTGCTCTGGCATCGGCAGGGTGCCCTGCAAGAAAGAGCTGGTGAAGGAGGAGAAAGACATGACAAAGTCCCTGAGGGGCTCATGAAAGAAAGGCTGAGCATGGACCCACCTCAGGGCTGAGCTGACTAGGTCTCATCCCATGATACTGAGACTCATGGGACCCATGTGTGCTGGGGCTCACGGCTACAGCAGGTTGAAGAAACATCTCTTGGGAGGGCAATCACTTAATCCAGCTGGGAAGGGAAAGCATCCTGCTGCTAACAATTAAAACACGTATGGAAAAGATGTCAAGAGAGTAGTAGCAGAAACATTTGCCACGTGTCACATGAAAACTGGAAGAACTTCTTCTAATGGACATGGCTTACTTGTCAATAAATATTGTTTTGGAGGATCTGAAGTTACTTATGGACTTGGGCTGAATTCAGTGCACAGATTCATCTCTCTGCCTCGTCAGAAATGCAGGGATTGCTCATGAAACAGCTGCTGAGGAAGAAAACCAGACAACGCTGCTCCTATGCTGACAGGCTATACAGTTACACAGCTCAGCTGGGCTGGGAGAAGCTGGTCCAGATCTCTCCAAGGTCTTATTCAAAGCAGGGATTTAACAGAAGGAGTTTCTTTACCATCATCTCTAAACTCTCTGGTACTGGTATCTCCCAGTCTCTCCTCAAAACCCTGAGGCTGGGACCTGGGTCAGCCATCTGCCAGCAGTATAGCTCAGGTTTGTCTTTCCTTCTCTGCCAAGGAAGCTTCCATCCTTCCTTCCCAGATTTGTTGCTCAGGATCCCAGATTCAGGAATGGTGAAGCATGCTTCACAGCTGCCAAAGCCAACAGGAAAAAGTATCTCTGGCAGGATCAAACCCAACAGGTCCCATGCCATTGGCCAATATGAGGCTCAAGATCCATCCTCCAGCACCAGCCACTGCTGTGCTGGGTACCAGGAGCCCTCTGCACACCACAGGATGAGGCTCCATTGATTACACCTTGGTATCCTGCCTTAGAGAGTTACACAGATGACTCAATTCCTCAACAGCAACAGTAAATTCAATGAACAATGGTATTTCCACACACAGGGAAAAGATTTTGAGCTGACACGAGGCTTTGCACATCACTGAAGCTCAAATAACTGCAAAATCTGGCCCAGAAACACCTTTTACTTTGTTATGTGCTTGTGTTGTGGGGGATGTTTGCAAATACAGTTCTAAACCAGACATCTTAGCACCAACATCCCCAGCTCTGCCAAGGAATTACACTGATTTTACTCTTCTGAGGGCCTTTGGCTGAACTTGGCTTAATTGATGTTAAAGAGCCAAATTCATCCCCGTTACTGTAACGACTGTAGGTACCACTACCAGGTGAGAGCTGCATCTGCTGCACATACAATGCAGGAAGGGCTTGCTGCCTTCATGGAAAAGGCAGAGCAGGGAAAAACACAGTGGGACAAGCCCCATTTGACCACATGGGGATTTGTCCATGTTACCCCAGGAGCCTGGGTGTGATTTCAGACCTTTGAGTCCACCTCTCCTCATGTGAGTGTTTCTCTGGGAAACCACAAGCTCAGAGGCACAGATCAGGTCTGAAGCTTGATCCTACTCACACACAGACA
>NW_009928202.1:26403-30023 GCF_000696875.1 Nestor notabilis | reverse complement strand
GCTGTTTGGTCCTACGAGGGTTAATGAGACTATCCCTGTGCTCAAAGCAAAACAAGTCTCAAAGCTCACAGGACTTAAGTCTGATTTTCTTCTCCGAGGCAAGAAGTTGCTTAATTTGCCACTGGTTTTCTCTGGAAGGTAATCACCTTTTTGGAGCTGCTCTTTGCCTTAGGTTCTATTTGGAATCTTCTCAAAATGCCACTGCTGGAGCCACTTTAAAAAGCACCAATATAATTAATATTAAAAATAACTCAGCACATAATCCATGGCCTCCAGAAACTATTTCTTATTCGGCTGGCAAACCAACTGGTCATACATTTTACATTGTTTCCTCATTATCTTATAAGTGATGGGCTACTTTAGGAACAACGTATGTATGCTGCAAGTCAGACAACACACAGCTCTCTAGCAGGCACCCCAAGGCTAACATAAATCCAGCGTGATCACCTAGGGATGGGATGCATTCATTTGTAAATCTGTTGTAAATCTACAATTTCCCTCCTACGTGGGGCAGTGATCAGGCTGAATCAGAGCAGGGGAGGATCTCTGTAGTATCTATCCAGGTACAACATGGTCTACTTAATCTTTGTATTTGTTTCCTTGGGATACATTAGCTTGAGAATTTGTGGCATCAGTGTTTGAAAAGCAGTGAATTTCATGCAAGTATTAGAGAAGACACCTGGGAAACACTTAGAATAAGCTCAAGAACTGGTACCAGAAACAGAACTGAGGGAGCTCGAGCTATGCATAGCCATGGATAAACCTGCTTCGAAGCATCCTAGAAACTCAATCACCTGGTGCCCAGCTTTTTCTTGGATAAGCCGTATTTTGCAGCACTGCAGGTGGGAGGATGCCTGATCCTGCTGGCTGGGAATGGAAGTAGTGCAAAAGCCCCCACCAGTATAACAGAAAGCTTTCCCAGACCATGTCCCGGCGCTGTGGGTCCACGTGGCTGTACTTCTGGATCTGGATCTACTTTCCTCTTTGAACAAGCACCAAAGGGCTCCAACTGCCCAAGCCCTGTAGCTTTATTCACAGATTAATTCTTTCATGAAGGTAGATTAATTGCTGCACGTTCCACACAATAAAGATGGATCATTCACTTGGAGTAATTAAATCATAGTAGTAAAGAGTTGAAGTATCTCATAAGAACTGTCTACAATATGCCACATAGGAAGGTATATAAATAGAAAATAGATGAAAATGTAAGTATTATAACTGCTCAATCCTTTCAAAATCAATTTAGGACAACATTATATTTTATACTTAATTAAATACATGCAGGTTGGTATTTCTTAACAGTCAGCTCTGAAGCCTCTGGTTAAAACAAGAAGGACTGTAACTTTAAATTAGGCAGCCCATACTACCCCATTTGTGATTTATACCACACTTGTGGAAAAGGTCTCACACTTGGTGTGAGATGATCTGGATAAGATCTAAGCAGACTCTTCAATTCATAACCAGGAAGGCTATTCTTAAAAGGAAGGGGTAAAAACCCAAAGAAATAAAGTCCTATTTACAAGCTTTTATTATGGCAAAGCTTTGCCCAATATTTAAGATGGGGAACACCTCCACCCCATCAAATTTGACCATCAGGCCTTAACCACATTTGTCTCAAGAAACCAATGAGATCTACCTCTCTTCCTCACTATTAAAGTTTAACTGATGCTCCTAATGTAGGTTATACTGGAAAGGGAATATTGTAATTCTTTCTCAAGAGATTTGAAGAATGGAGACCCAGAGTGGTTTAATTAATGTTAAATAATCAAGTTCAACTTCATGTAATTAAATTTAACCACCTATCAGAGTTAATAGGCCACAAGTAATAAACCACAAGAGATGAATGAGAAAGTCCAAAGGTCTCAGTGTCAGTAATATGGTTATTAAAGTACTGACATCTGGCATATGTGCCAGTAGGAAAATGGGGTATTTGAAGACCCACATCCATCCAAGCAAAAGGCTACCAGGAAAACAGCAGGAAAATGAAGGCAGCAGAAATCCAAGCTTCAAAGATCTTCCAAGCAGAAAAACATCTAACTTTGGAGATTTTTACTTCTTAATTAGTTTCATGAAGGCTGAAGACTAAAGGTTGAAAATAAGATTCATGCAGCAAGCAAGAATATCCTTTGGCAGCCAAGGATAGAACATGATGTGGCAATAACTAAAGGCAAAAGAAAGAGATCGTACAGACTTTGCTGGAGAACCTTTTCTGCAGTCTTCCTCCTAAGTGACATTTGGACGAGTCATGCAACATATCCCTGATGAATATTGCAATGAGAGGTTGGTCAAAATGTATCAGAGACGCACATGGAAGGAACTCAGCTCTAAGATCCCAAAAGATACAAAAGGCTAAAAATAACAGAGGAGATTAAGAAGAACTGAGGCACTTGAGAGTTTTGCATGCTGCCTTTTTGCTGATGTTACATGCCATTTCTTTTAGGCTGTTTTAATTATTCCTGAGAAAAGCAGTGATTCAAATGGCCAGAAAATATTGTGTTTACAGTGGGCTCAGAGCCATGTCCTAGAAATTAGGAACAAAAAGTTACAGCCCTACTTACTAAAGGTTAATTGGCATTCTTTTCCTGTGCTAACTTTACAATTATACATTGAGATCAGGAAATCTTTGTCACGTCAAACACTGATTTGAAAGACAAACGGAGCTTATTGCCATCAAAACCACAAGACACGGCTTCAAATCTAAGATTAAAACCTAAGGAAAAGAAAAAAGCTATTAGAGATTAGTGGATAACCACTTTCAATTCCACTTCCAGTCTCAAATGTGATCAGTTTTTGAACAGAAATGGATTTAGCATCCTCAGCAGCCTGCAGCACAACCAACACAAACAACTGCGCAGGAGGGCTGGATGTGGCCCCAGGACCGAGTCGAAGCAGCTGCAGTGGGGAGCATCTCCCCATACCTGCAGTTGAGCCACGACTGAGCTGCCAGCACAGCGTTCCCAATTCCCCTCTTGCTGTCACAGATGTAATCCCGCACCCATCTGGTGCATCCCATCCCTCCCCACTGGGCTAGGGCGGCACAGCAGCTTTCCACCCTCTCTGCAGGCGCTGACTGACAGATGCACAGTGGGGGGGAAACTGAGCCTCTTTGTATGATTATCTCTTGCTCCCCGAGAAGGATTTGGTTCATTGAGGTTGCTGCTGAGAGACTTCAGTATATGCAAGGTTTTTGCTTGTGAGGTATAACCCAGTGGATGTGCATTTCATACGATCATGGAATGGTTTGGGTTAGAAGGTACCTTAAAGCTCATTCAGTTCCATCCCCCCTGCCATGGGCAGGGACACGTTCCACTAAACCATGTCACCCAAGGCTCTGTCCAGCCTGGCCTTGAACACTGCCAGGGATGGAGCATTTACCACTTCCTTGAGCAGCCTGTTCCAGTGCCTCACCACCCTCACTGTGAAGAACTTCTTCTTTATACCTAATCTAAATCTCCCCTGTTTCAGTTTGAACCCATCATCCCTTGTCCTACCACTAGAGTCCCTAACGAAGAGTCCCTCCCCAGCATCCTTGTAGGCCCCCTTCAGACACTGGAAGCTGCTCTGAGGTCTCCACGCAGCTTCTCTTCTCCAGGCTGAACAGCCCCAACTTTCTCAGCCTG
>NW_009928202.1:2204-26237 GCF_000696875.1 Nestor notabilis | reverse complement strand
GGTGCAAAGCCTCAATGAGCTCATGGGCTTGGGATCACAGTAAGGTCTAGTTTAGGTGTCAGGGCAACCCAAACTCACTTGGGCTGCCCCCCAGCATGAGACCCCACTGGATTTTACTCTTAGCACTGTATTTTCAAGCTTGAGATTAAAAATACTCTGCCATTAGAATTAGAGATTAAAAATCTCACTCTGCCATTAGAATGGCTCAAAACACCAAGCATTGCTTAACATGTGCCTATATATACAGATATATATATAGACACAGATATATATACAGATATATGTATAGACACAGATATATGTATAGACACAGATATATATACACACAGATCTATCTATACACACAGATATATATACACAAACACATATGTCCATATAAATGCACACACATGCATGTATACACACACGTGCATGACTAGATGCAGCTTTCATCAGTTTTCCTGTGCCTGACCCTGTGGATTTGGCTTCATTCAACATTTTCTCAGACACGAGAAGTGCAGGAAAGTCACAGTGAAAATCCAGACCCTGAGATCCCCCATCACTTTGTCTCAAGATACAAAGCTTTGAAAACCTTAATGCTTCCCATGCAAAATCCGAACTGAGGTTTTCCTGTTTCTCCCAAATGTTGCCACTTTTGGTAACGCTGCAGAAAACCTATTTGCTTGCAGCTTGTTATTTACAGCCAAACAGCCTCCCGCATGGCCACGCTCCATGAGAGCAGCAATGGGGGAGCCCTGTGAGCCCCAGTGCTGCCAAAGCACCCCTGGAGCAGGACACACACCGGGGCTCAGCAAAAAGGCAATTCCCATGTCTGGGTCCCTGTGAGCCTCTCCCATGGACTTCATGCCTGATCAGTGAGCTGACAGAGGAGCACTTGCCTTCAGTGTCACCACTTTATCTAGCTCCAAACCCCCCTGCCACCTTTCTGCCATCAACACCTTCAGCTGATAAATGTGGCTGATCTGAGCCCACGGGTTCAAAAGTTCTCGATGGAGGGATGAAGATATAAACAGCATGAGCACATAATCCTCCTGAGGAAGTTGGGCTAAAAGGAGATTTGACTTTCTAACGTGCCATGATACAGTATATTAAGATGGTTTCAAGCACAGGCACAGGGTGGTAAGGGGATCACTGCCTCTGTTTGGGCAGCAATGAATAAACCCTTTATATTACATATCTCACCACCCCCACAGTGAGGAATTTCTTCCTAATGTCTAATCTAAACCTCCCCTCTGTCAGGTTAAAGCCATTCCCCCCCTGTCCTGTCACTACACACCCTTGGTAAAATGTCCCTCTTCAGATTGCTTGCAGGCTCCTATAGGTACTGGGAGCTACTCCAAGCCTTCTCCAGGCTGAACCAACCCAACTCTCTCAGCCTGCTGTATCCTTGCAGCATTGTAGAGATGGTGATTTAGTAGCACCAGAGCACAGAATACTACAGACAAGCTCTGGGAAACCAAGGTATTGGTGTGCACTGTTTACCGCAGTCCACGGGGACAGGGGTGGCAGAGTCCTTCCATCAGGCTCAGTATCAGGTGTACTGCAAGGGCTCACACTCTCCAACACGTCTGGGTCTTCTCAGCTCCAGCAGAGGACTGTGAGAAGGCTCTCCACCATCAGTGTGGTGGGAAGGAAATGGGAGCAATGGAATTAAATGAAGGCAAATGGAGGATCTTGCTGTGCAGGAAGGCTGCTCCTGCGGGGGACCAATGCTGCAACCTGAGAGATGTATCCCAGAGGCAGTGGTGGGTCTTGCTCAAAGCCACTTTAAACAGGTAATAAACCTCAAACTTCCACTGGGAGGATGGAGAATGCTAGACTGTGCTTGGAAACGCCAACACCCAGTCCCCACCTCTACTCAATATAAGCCATGACAACCATCCACGCTGCATGGGATGCAGCAGCGTTGGCATCCCATCTCCATCCCTTCCTTATGTTGTCTATAAAACCAAGTTTGCCCTCCCTGGTGCTATTCTGATACCATGTTACGACTCCTTCTCACCAGTTTATCCACATAATTACAGCCACCCCAAGATGATGTTAATGGTTTAAGTACCATGTTTAAGCACAGAGACAACAAACTTGCATGGGAACTGGGTGCCTGAATTGTCTGAACAATTCACTGCAATTACAATGTCCCAATCCCTGCTGTAATTACTGCAGTGCAGTCAAAACCAATTAATAAGAATGGTGTTAAAAGGTCTAATTTGTCTAAATAGGACGGTCTATCAGCGAACAAATGATATATTGCCACTAGGAAACAAGACAACACAACCCCGAGTAATAGAGAAAGTTGATATAAAAGCATTTACTGAAGACTTCAGTTGTTACTGGCCCCAGTTCAGCACCAGTATCGGCTCCTACATGTAGACCAAGGATGGATCCATCCACAAATAACACTGTACTCTGGCTTGCTCTTAAGCCTTGGCTTCTGCCTGTCCTCCTCACACTCACATGGAAAGAGAAACTTTTCCTTGTGGAATACTGACAAAACCAAACCAACCCACCCCAAGCCAAACCTTTGGTGCTCAGTTGGAAGTCTGGTAGGTGCCAGGGAAAGCGGCTGCTGCCCATGAGCACTGTGTCCATAGGCAGCAAAGGAAGAGACAGCCTAGGAAAAAACATCATCTTCCAAAATTTCCAGTTCTAGGGAAAGCTGGACATGGGACAAGCCCCTTTTCCTTGTAGGTGGATTCTTAAAATGGGAATAATGCTTCCCACACTTCCCATTAAGGAAAGCACAAGATCACCTCAATGGAATTGATACGTTATTAGCCAAGTTAGTGAAGCCATAATTATTATAGCCCTCCTGGGCTGACAGCTACAGGTTTATAGGCCCGCAGGGAGATAAATACAGCATTTACATGTACATATAATCATTTTATTTCTCTATTAAATATTCATTTCCAAAGGGTTTCCCAGCAGGCACAGGATTTACAGAATCTCTGTGCAGCCCAGTGCCTGCTTGCGGCTGGCTTGGGCACTCCTGGCTGTAGCAATGTCTGCTTGGCTTCACCCGCGCTTCATACTCTGCTTGCTGCTGCCTTGCTTAGCTTTAAACAACAGTAATTTTTATCATCATTATCCTATTTTTCTTCTTCTACCTGCACAGTGTCCCCCCGGTGCCAGAATTTTACATTTCTTTATCCTAAATATCAGAAAGTTTTAAAGTTATTTTGGCTGCTTCCCAGCTTGCAGCACTCTCACCCCCGTGGTTTTGGCTGTTGCCTTTCCATGGCTTCTCAGGACTGGTGACAGATCACTGAATCACAGGATGGTTACAGTTGGAAAGGACCTTAGAGCTCATCCAGTTCCAACCCCCTGCCACAGGCAGGGACACCTTCCACTAGAGCAGGTTGCTCCAAGCCCCTGTGTCCAACCTGGCCTTGAACACTGCCAGGGATGGGGCAGCCACAGCTTCTCTGGGCACCCTGTGCCAGTGCCTCAGCACCCTCACAGGGAAGAACTTCTTCCTAATGTCTAATCTAAAGCTCTCCTCTGTCAGTTTAAACCATTCCCCTTGTCCTGTCCCTACAGGCCCTTGTCCAAAGCCCCTCTACAGCTTTACCGTAGCCCCTTCAGGCACTGGGAGCTGTTCTAAGGTCCCCCCTAAGGAACCTTCTCTTCTCCAGGCTGAACAAGCCCAGCTCTCTCAGACTGTCTTCATAGGAGAGGTGCTCCAAGGACTCATCCCTAAATGACTATTGCCATTCACTGTAATGACCACATTCATGCTTTTACGGGGAATCCAGGGTATGGCACTGCATCCACACCAGCAGGGAATATCTTTAATTCCTGGAATACCAGTGGATACCACCAGATACCCTCTGGTGAGATCTCATCACCCCCAAGTTGCTCTGGTCTTTTTGTCTTCTTCAGAAGAACAAACACGATCTTGCAGTACTGTACCCAATTAGTTTGGCCTAAATAAACAAATTGGGAATCACACACAACTTCCAGAACAAACATCAATTTGGATAACACTGCTAAGCCAAACAGAGGGGCATTATTATCATCACAACAAGCTCTCCAAAGCACAGGAGTCCACACAACCCTCGCCCCAGCCTTCTGCAGCAGCTGGTTTTGCAGGGATAAACACGGCCTCGTGGGCAGTTCCATCTGTTGGGCCACCAGAAATGGCAACACTGGAAAAAAACCAACCATGAAAACTCCCCAGATCTATGTTTTACTCCAGGGATGACACATTCATCCTCCCAGCTGGCTTCTAAGTCATTCAGCCTCCCAGATCTATGTGGAATGGTACTTAAAAATACTTCTCACCATTAGCTGGAGGGGAAGAGAGGATGAGACAGCAAGTGAAGAAAGTGCATCTGCTCCGAGACTAGTGCAGAGCTCAAAGTTTACCGCAAAGGGCTGTAAGGAAACCTAAGCAGGTTTTATAGCAGAAAATCCTGACAGCCTGAGAACAGTGTTTGATGCAAGAATTCTCCTTCTGTGAAGCCAGGTACAGGACACAAATGCTCGAGCCCCTGGTGAGGAAGTGGCTTCAGATGGATTCAAGCAACATTTGTTACTTGGTTTTGCACAGTGACTGATAAAGCACCTGACTACACCTGTACTCTCATGGGACCCCTGGAACTAAACCCAAAACCTCTGAAAGATGCACTGAAAACACGCAATCCCTCACCAGACTCTGAACAGCCCACGTCCCCTTGGGTCTTCTATAGCTGTTGCCCTTTCCCAATGGAAGTAATAAGCTCTCCCTTAACCGAATGTGACAATTGAAAAGTAAAGAGATTTAAAACAACTAATGGTTCCCCAGCTTTCCCTGCAGCAAGGCCGGAGACATTTAATTGATCTTTAGCTTAGCTGCCAAGGAGAAAACAAGGAAGCAGTGGGAATACCTGCTTTATGAAGCTAGTAACACATCTTTCTCCAGCAACCACTCTGCACTAAATGTTTTCTTCTTTTAATCACTAAAAAAGCAATGAAAAGAGAAAACTACCAGGACCACGTACAGAACAAAACACCTCTGTAAAAATACACAGGGGACCTGAGCACAACCTCCCTAGGTTAGAGGGGATATTCCACCTAAGCCATGCCCATGTGGAATGGAAATGTGACATGTGCAAAGCAGGAAGCAATGTAACCCCTCCATACATTGCAGCTGATGAGCTGGATCCTGGAACAGCTTTGGGGTTAACTTCAGCAAGATGATGTTGAAAAACTGGAAAGGATATGGGAGAGAGCCGTAAAAATCACTGGATGGGAAAAAAATGTCATATAATGAGAAATGTGGAGTTCAATCTGTTCAGGTTGCCTGAAGAAGACCGAGAGGTAACTTGATTATAGCAAAAAACCCCCTTCACAAAGGAAAACACAGTGCAGAAGAAGGGCTTTGTTATCTCTGCAATAAGGAATAAAAGGAATCACTGGCTGGAAGCTGAAGGCAAGAAAAAGCCAACAAGGAAAGTATTTTTATCCTATGAATCATTAAACTCTCCAACAGGCTATCAAATAGAGCAGCAAACATGTTAATTTCTTGGAGATGCCATGTGAAGCCTGGACATGCTCCTGCGCAGGAAAGCGTGGTCAGACACAGTGTGCCCTGTGCCGAGATGGGCAGGTGGAAACACAGCGGCTCACGAAGTGCTGGAGCAGGGACAAAGATGACTCAACAGTCCCTTCTGGATTGACCTTCTGAGTCTACATGATGAAGCCAGCTCAGCACCTCACGCTGACAGGGAGCAGCAGGATACGCACTGTAACATGCTCAGGCATATCAAAATGGAATAGATCCTCCTTTGAAAAGTCAGTTTCTAAGAAATTTGAAAATATGGGTAGCACCATAATGTTCTGATTTTATTTGAGGCTTTCACCACAGCTGAAATTGTAATAGGTAATAGATAAGTATCCTGGGCTGCATCAAAAGCAGTGTGACCAGTAGGTTGAAGGAGGTGATCCTGCCCCTCTGCTCTGCTCTTGTGGGACCTCACTTAGAGTACTGTGTACAGTTCTGGTGTCCTCAGCATCAGGACATGGAGCTGTTGAAGCAAGTCCAGAGGAGGCCACGAGGATGATCAGGGGCTGGAGCACCTCCTGTATGGAAACAGGCTGAGAAAGTTGGGGCTGTTCAGCCTGGAGAAGAGAAGCTGCGTGGAGACCTCAGAGCAGCTTCCAGTGTCTGAAGGGGGCTACAAGGATGTTGGGGAGGGACTCTTCATCAGGGACTGGAGTGGTAGGACAAGAGGTGATGGCTTCAAACTTAAACAGGGAAGATTTAGGTTGGATATAAGGAAGAAACTCTTCTCTGTGAGGGTGATGAGGTGCTGGCACAGGGTGCCCAGAGAAGCTGCGGCGCCTGGCAGTGTTCAAGGCCAGGTTGGACACAGGGGCTTGGAGCAACCTGCTCTAGTGGGAGTTGTCCCTGCCCACGGCAGGGGGATGGAACTAGATTATCTTAAGGTCCTTTCCAACCCAAACTATTCTGTGATTCTGAAATATGTCCTATTAAACTGCTGTAACACAGGGCTAACCACCGCTGGAGAGGTCCAGGGCACTGCTTTTGGTGCCATCAGACTCCCAGCAACCTTCCACATACCTCTGAGCAGAGACAAGGCAGACCCAAGATCACCCTCACAAACCTCTTTGCTGCTGCTGGGAACCAGCTTGTGTGTTGTTGGCTCAGCTGGGCTTGTCTCAAGGCACTGTTATGGGCAGCTGACTGCAGCAATTTCCCTCCTTTGCTTTACCACTTGCGAAGTAATTACTGAGGGACACTAGAACACACCAGGTAAAACCCATCCACGGTACCTATCCCCTCCTCAAAGTACCAGCCGATGTTTTCCCACACAGCATCAAAAAGAGCATCTCTTAAGCTACTTATTAATGTTTAAACACGTTTATTTCGAGCAATAGCAGCGCTCTTTGATGCTGTGTAATGATCCAGGTAAAATAAAAATAGCTAAAAAAGGAAAACAAGACTGTTTGGCTGCTCTTCTGTCAAGCTGTTCTCAGAAGTCCGACAATTAAGGGGGAACATATCCATGCTGGAAAAGCTCAGTGAAGCAGGAAACAGAAGTTATGAGTTAAGAATTCCTTGGAGCTACATCTTGCCCCTGACGTGGGTACATGCGTTGCTTGGTCATTTGGCCAGCAGGTTTGCAACCAACACAGGCTGAGGTTGAACACTGATCCATGAGCCTCTCACAGGGCTGCACCTTGCACTCAATTTAAGCAGTGCAGCACCAGGATCCGTGTTTAGAGATTCATTTTAAGAGCTCATTTGGCAAAATACTTGCTCATTATCACTAACTAACTGGTGATTAAATTATCATATACTTTAATCTCAGATACTAGACAGCTTCCTCTGCCTGCCCTCCGAATTAAAGGGAGGGATTTCCCCATGCTGGGCAGCAGCTTTACGAGGACCAAGAAATCCCATCACTCTTATAGTAAGCTCTCACAGTGCACTGAAATGCATCCCTATCTTTCCCCTGTAAATCTCAACTTTAAAAGGTAGGTGGCTATCAGGTAACAGTAAAAACAGTTTACCCAGTGTAGCTCATCCAAATTTGATGACAAAGAGCAGTTTGTGGAGGTGGTTTAAAGCTATGGATGTTTGTGCTGAAGCCCTGCAATGTTTGCAATGATTCAAAATGATTTAATGATGCATCTGCTTTGGGTTTGCCTTTTTCCAAGCAGCGGGGTGTTGGAGAAGCAAGTATATCAGCTTCCTCTTCTACTGAGAGCCTCACTTCACCATTTCAATGCCAAGGACACACTCTGCCCTACAGAGATAGGGATGGATGGATGGATGATGCTCTCCAACCCACTCACTGCACCCAGCACAATGAGTTAGTGGAACTCTGGCAATGCAAACACCACAGACTGCTGGTGACAACCAGTAAGGAGGCATAAAAATAATATATTAAGGTGGCGATTTCCAGAAAGCCTGTCAGGAACCAGATCAGCCTGAACTGAATTCCATTAGGAGCTGAAAGTCCCAGCCTAAAGATCCTGCTGTTTCTGCCAGCACCACATCGGTTCACTTCCATCTATGAAACAAGGGCCTGACCCCTCTCCCACCAAAGGCAGGCCTTCCAGCAATGAGGCAATGGTTTAGGAACAGGATAACAGGAAAATGCTGTCTACAGCTACTAACTCCAGTACCAGGTGACACAAGAAGTCTTTTTGGAGCACCTTGTCTTCTCCCCTGGCTCTAAAGAGAACCCACAGCCCCTCCCACACATATTTATGCTCAGTGCCCAAAGTTAGTCCTACTATTAGTTAGTCCTATTAGTCCCAGACTATTGCAGAGGTCTGTGCTTTGCCTAAGGCTTGTTTAAGCCCCGATAAAGCCCTCAGACAAGGCTTGAAATACTGTTGCTGCAGTGCACAGGATTAACACTGGTCCTTCTGCAGAGGGGTGAATGTCATTTGCAGAACTGTGCTAATTCCTGATTTGAATTTAGATGATGTTTTTAAATAAGAAGCAAGTTCGGAACATCCACTGGGAATCTGTGACTTGGCTAAACCTTAATAAGTTACTAAATATGAGTTACTATTGGAAAAGCTCAGACTGCAGTGCATGTATAAAAATAATAGTAATTAAAAAAGGGAGATCACTTCTGGAGAATAGAGAATTATGGCTTCAGACTGTGTATTATGGGCACAGCTGATGTATTCAGAATGGCACGACAGCATTAATGAGCTCAAGATCAGCAAGCTCGATCTCCAAAATACACTCTCATGAAGAAAGAGCAGAGGAATAGGAAAGGAGGAGGCTCTGCCCAGGGCTTTCCTCAAATAGGAATTTTTCCTCAAAGGAAAGCAGCAAGAATTGGGAGAAGGAAGTCTCTGGAGCAGATGGGATCAGGAAACCAGGGGCAAGGAGACAGCAAAATCCTCCCTCTATTCCAGACAGGCTCTCCCAGTGCTGACATTTGGTGTAGCATGCTATCAGAAATTGGGCAAACGGGTGGTAACAAAGCTCAGGAAACACCGGACTCCCCAGCATTTTGGCATGCCTAGTTTACCAGCATCTTCACATCAACCCACACCGCAGGGTGATTTTACAGCCCCAAATGAGCGGCAGTTACAGCAGTAACTCCAACAAATACCCACCCGTGACGAGCAGCTAAAAGGAGCATCCTGCCATGGCTCCTGGTTGCCCATCAACACCACAACAGGGTGCTCCAGCAGCACGTTCAGTGCCATGAGCCTCTTCCATGGGTCCTAGTTTGTTTTGGCTTCTTCTTTAAAATGCAGACACTGCCAGATACTTATATAGCAGGAGGAAACCCCAAACCAGCTGATTCCACACCATCTTACATTGGTTTATCAATTCTAAACCAACATGAAACCTTCACATTTGTACTCTTCCCTCCACAAGTAATTCTTAGATGATGAATCTTCAACAGACTTCCCCAAACCAGTGGTGGGTTAAAGTAAAAGACAGTCCTACATTATCTCAAAGGTGGTGGTGGGAAAACCTCCCATGAGTGGCAAGGAAGTTTGGCATCTTAAACTGGATTAGCACCCAGCCCACATCTCTGCATCGCTCAAAGCATGAAAAAGGCTTTCCAGAGAGAAAGCAGCAGCTGCACTGAAGAATTAAATTTAAAGTACATTTACTTTCAAAGTGGGTGAAAAACCGTCTCTTAACTCCTCATCTTTCATACTGTGGACTTCAGTAAAGTGGATGTTCTTTCCTTTTTAAAAGTCATGCAATTTAATGGGATGCTTCCCAGCAGGCTGCATCTGTTTTAAATGTTTGCATTCAAAATGTGGAACCACTCCCTCCTTCCCCCTTAATTTTAGCTAGAATTATGAATACTCCATTTGCTTCAACATATCCCAAGCAGATGAGCCTCAGTAAACCACAACATTAATCTGGGACAGTCCTCTGGGATACATCACATTTGCTCAATGTCATGGAGGGACTTGGTAGCTGCGGTCCATGCAGGTACCAGCAGTATAAGGAGGGAGAGGACCCTGCAGGCAGAATTTAGGGCTGATGTACAATTTGGGCCATTTTCTGTGTTTCTGGCTGAAACACCACAGTAAAATCCTCTGAAGAGCTCAAAGCACAGATAACAAACAGCTTTGGAAGAGGTTCAGGGACATGGGGACTCGAGCAGACTCCTGGAGCAGGTCAAGCCTTGCTGCGGAAGGGCAGCATCCCCTAAGCAAACTGGTGCCAAGCTTGCAAAAGTGAAACAATCACAGGGAAATGTTAAGAGCAGGAAGGAAAAGCACGTCTCAGGGTAACAGTTCCTATAGGAATGAATGCCATAGAATCATAGAATGGTTAGGGCTGGAAAAGGACCTTAAGATCATAAAATTCTCTAATTTTAAAGAAGGTCAGAATTTGGTAACATTTGCAGAAAAGGAGGCGAACAGTGCTTAGGCAGTCCCACTAAGAGGGATACGTGTATGAAAATAGTAAAGCAGCCAAAGATTGAACAGATACATATTTTTAGACAAATGGTAGACCACCCAAAACCCAAATGATGAGCAGGAACATTTCAAAGCAGCTTATTGCTACAAAAGGATATGGATGGATAGGTACTGCACAACTTTTTAGGGTAAAGATTAACAATACAGTGCAGATTACACAGGAATGACAGAGCTGGATGACCAAGAAAGCCTGAAGCTCCAGAGACAAGTGAGCTAATGGTATTGGCACATCCCCAGTGAGATGCAATGTCATGCCCAGTTCCAGGCAGCATGGCAGAGATATGTAAGCACGCTGTGATCTGATCCTCTGGCTCTTCTGCTCTTCCTTCAAAGGCAACAAGAATAGAACCATAGAATGGTTTGGGTTGGAAAGGACCTTAGAGCTCATCCAACTCCAACACCCTGCCATGGGGAGGGACACCTTCCACTAGAGCAGGTTGCTCCAAGCCCCTGTGTCCAAGCTGGCCTTGAACACTGCCAGGGAGGGGGCAGCCACAGCTTCTCTGGGCACCCTGTGCCAGCGCCTCAGCACCCTCACAAGGAAGCGGAAAATCCCAGTGACTTCAATGTTAACTGGGCAATCATGGTGATGGCCCGTGGCTGTAGAGACTGAACTTCCCAACATCAGAAGCAACTGCTTCTCAGTCAAAAATACTTCTAAAACGTCAAGTTCAATTCAACAATGCGAAACACAAAGCAAGTCACAGGGCATGGACAGAAACCTTCACTTTGCAAGCACAGCAATGGTCTCTCAATCATTCAGGATCAGGAAAGAATCTTAGAAAACCTTACAAATCATCCCCTATAAACATCAGCCTAATGTTCTGCAACAATTGAAATGAGAGTATCAAGTCAAGAGCTGTTACATGACAGAGGGAGGGAATAAAACCAGCAAGTAACCTGATGGATCAGTATGTGTTCAGGCATTGACTCCGCTGAGGGTCAGGCTCTGGCTGCGTCTGCCTGGGGCTTTGCTGCAGCTTGTTCAGCTGCACCAGCGATTCTTCTATTGACCAGGGGGCTCATCCTTGTACATAACCATAATGCTTGCACAGAGAGCTGTAACAGGCAGGTATTCTGTGGAGGATGAAACATTGATGATCCCAGCACAATCAGGTGGTGCAGAGGAAGAGCAGCACAGCAAGAAATAGCTGGGGACTCCCAAGAAGGGGCGCAGGATGCCTTGCAGAGAGGTGCACGCATGGGAAGATTCGAGAGGGGGCACAGGATGCTACTGGACCCCCCATAGGCAACGCCACATAAGCCCCATGAATATTTCACCAACAGCCAAAGAAATACAGAGCTCAACAAAATCAGTTTTAGGGGTAGCAGAGAGAATAAGGAGCAAGTATCTGATGTGTTTAAGATACTCTACATGCAGTAAATATGGATAAAACATGAGGATGCAGACTAAGAAAGAGCATGTAAAAGCACACCGGAAAACATAAATACATTTATTATCCCAGGTGGATCCTAGAGCCCAGAGGAAGAAACCACCAACCTCCACCTCCTGCTTCTCCCAGCAAGGAAGAATCAGCATCGTGCTCCTCCTGGAAGCAGTGTGGGACACTGAGGACTTGCTGCCTTTTTGTCGTTGTTGCTTTTGATACTAAGAGCGGTCAGGGCTAGAAGCAGAAATGCTTTATTGGAGAAGAGGCATTCTGAATGTACATTAGGTTAAAGGGGGACAAAACACCTCTACAAGACAGCAATTTCCACCTGTAAAATTGGTCTGTTTGGTTGAATTAGAATTGAACTTCTGTTGGTTCCATCTCTATTTCCAGGCAGGCTTTGATGCACCATACAAGAAGCCAGACATGCCTGCAGGGGAGCCAGGGAAGAAGAAAGAAAACCAAAAACTTACCCCTGTTCCACCCTACTCTATCCCCAGGGGCAGTGGAAGGGTGAGCAGAGAAAGGCACAGATGGTGTTTAGCAACATTTAACTTATTATTGGGAGTGCTTGTGTAGTGGGATTTCTTATTTTCCTTTTCTTTTTCTGTAGTAAGTAAAGTTGCACTAAGAACAACCATTTCTTTATGGGGTTAAGATTTCAATTACACTAACAATACATTCTTGGCTTTGCAAATAAGATGCACTTCCTTTTGTTCGTAACAAGATTTCAAGTGCAAGACTGCACTGATTACAGTGACTGGCAAGCTTAATATGAACATTTAAACTCCGAGAATCAGTTTTGGTGTTAGGGTTTGGGGTTTTGACCATGTTTTTAAAGTTCCTAATTTTTGGCAGATTCCCTCCCCAAACTTTCTCAGTTTTTGGACCAAGACACATCAAACACCTCCATGCCAATAAACCAAGACACCTTCAAACAGACACCCCTCTCTGGCAATAAAGCCCATTGACATTCAGGTTCCTCCAGAACCTCAGACTTGATGGCCTCCAGGATGATGGTCAGAGTAGCAGCAGAGCAGCAAGTCTGAAGATGTCCTTATTCTTCTGACCAGGACACAAACCCCATTACTTTTATTCGTCACAGAAGAAGAGGATAAAACCAGCAGCGACTGAAAAAAGAGCTATAGAAACAAGAGAGAAAATAATTTCTTAACCTCCAAACTATCACTGTAACAACAGAGAGAGCAATCAGGGATGAGAAGCAGGCTGCCAACGTACAGAGAATGAAGTTATCTCACAGGAGGATATTTGCACTAGCACTCAATGACTGAAGCTGGGAGATTAGTTAGCTATTTTACGTAAGAAAGATTGCTTGAATAATCAGTTTTTCTGATGTTGCCATGTCTTTTCATTTGTTAGCATGGAGCATAATTGCTGCTTGTAAAGCTGAATGACTTTAAATTAGATGGGAAGATGGTCGTTGCAATGATAAATTTGAATGTTCCCATTCAAAGTTGTAGGTTTAAAAATACAAGTTGAAACACGATGGAATAATTAATTTGGCAGCAGTCACTTAATTTGTCCTCTTCCTTTTGTTTCTTCCTTCTTATGTGATTTTAAGCTACACCAGTACATACATCCACATACAGGAAATGAAAAGCAGGAAAATAATATATTTATCTAGATCAACCCCCTTGTTGGACCTGGAAGCCTTCAATACAGTCAACACCAGTGATTAAGCCCAGATTACATCAAAACAAACTTGCCGTGTCACTCTTAATACTTCTATTTGGCATTGACCCAAATTTTGCTTGGCTTTATCCTCTCTCCGAACACTGACCAATCTCACAGACTTATCCTGGCTGGAGAAGCCCCCATGTCCCTTAAGGGAAAGGACTTTAAAGCTCACCCAGTTCCAACCCCCTGCCACGGGCAGGGACACCTTCCACTAGAGCAGGTTGCTCCAAGCCCCTGTGTCCAACCTGGCCTTGAACACTGCCAGGGATGGGGCAGCCACAGCTTCTCTGGGCACCCTGTGCCAGCGCCTCAGCACCCTCACAGGAAAGAACTTCTTACTAATGTCTGATCTCAGTCTCTCCTCTGTCAGTTTAAACCATTCCCCTTGTCCTGTCCCTACAGGGCCTTGAGCAAAGCCCCTCTCCAGCTTTCTTGCAGGCCCCCTTTAGGTACTGGAAGTCTATTATAAGGTGTTCCCTGAGCCTTCTCTTCTCCAGGCTGAACAAGCCAAACTCTCTCAGCCTGTCTCTACAGGAGAGGTGCTCCAGCCCTCACAGCATCTTCATGGCCTCCTCTGGAATCACTCCATCATGACTCGATTACTGCAGCAATCAAGATAACTATTTCTCACCAGTCGATGCAGCTGAGCTTTGTCATTCTGCATTTTTCCTCTCTCTGTTTTAACTACCTTTCCAAAATTCCTCTCTCTCCTATTTCTTTTCTCCCTACCAAAGTGCTTCCCACATTCCTGAAGGCACCTACCACCAACTGCAGGAATTCTGCAGTCTGTGTTTATACACCGGTGTACTTGGCAGCGCCTTTTATCTGGAAAGGCAAAGCCGGGAGTGGGGAGAAAGCATGGCCAGATAAAGGATGGAGGAAGCAAAGAGCAGGAGAGGCTCCCGCACACAGCCTTTGATCAGACAACCTCCAACCACTTGAAAACTTAAGGGGGGTTCAGGGTCATTCCTTCTCCCTTGAGCGTGCTCTGCTTTCAGCCTGCAGATGATGAGAGAGCTGCGATGAAGATGATGCATCGGGGAGAGGAGATTTTAGTAACTGGGGCGGGGGAGAAGAGGCAGCGTGTGGTGAGAGGGGGAGGAAAAGGAGCCTATATAAAGCAGCAGAATTCAGAAGCAGTCAGTGCTTTCTTAGGAAAGAATAGAGGGAGAGAGCAAAGCTGAGGGGATTCTGGAGCTGCCAGATACATTATAAAAGGGAGCTGAGACCCAGCCGCATCTTGGAGTAATGCTTATCCTATGGATCAAACTTAAACCCAAGGTATGTCCATCCTGCCACCTTTCCAAATGTACAAGGAAATATTCAGGTCCAGATCCCACTAAAGGCAGGAGCCTGATGGCCTCCCGAGGTCTGGAATCCAAGTAGAGTGTTTGCAGAATTACTGCACCGAGATCAAAGCTTTACTGGGCAGAGGCACCAGGGTCAAAGCGAGATACATCCCCAAGCAAAGCCACACGCCCCACTACAGCTTCTGCTTTCCAAACTGCACCAAATAAACTAAAGCATCAACAGATCTTCCAGCACAGCCTCCAGAATGTGACATTAGGGAGAAGACTGAACTGTAGGAGCTGATGGACCCTGGCTGAGTCTCATGCTGTAAGAACCAGTGCTGCTCTGTGGGCTGCTCCTGCCTCGCTGAGCCAAGGCACTGGAAGTTTCCACCCGTGCGTACTGAGAGAATAAATGAAGAAACAACTGCTGCACCATGCTCAGTCTTGTGTATGAAACAGCATACATAATTAGAGCTGCCTGCATATGCAAAGGCTCAAAATAAAGTCAGCAACTTCTACTGTTGCTTCTTGATTTTGGCAGGTCTCACTTCCCCACCTGGCATCCTTATGATGTCTTTGGTAAAGACTAAGATAATAGCTGTGATCATCCAGCAATTGTTTTTTGTAAACACACATGGGTCTACCTCACATAATCCAGTACCTGCTGTACACTTCATCTCCCTGTAACCATGAAAAGAACTTACCCAAGTCCTGCACATCCCTCAACCCCAGCACGTGGACCTGCATCCCGCCCACCCGTGATCCTGCTACCCGTTGGCTCTCTGCTCGTGCTGGCGGCTTGTTTCCTCATCCATTCACACAATGTTCTTCCAAGGCTGGGTTTTGTTGGCACAGACCCCTAAAGTGTCTTCCCGAGCACATACAGTACTACTAGGAGAGCCATCATGGCACATAATAGCACTCTTATGCCAAGTACAAATCATCTCTAACTTACTTTTTCTTTAACTCTAAGGCTTTTTTCTGCAATTTGGAACTATAACTAACCACAGGTTCCCAATGTCTGTCTTTAAGAGCTGGGGGTGTGAAGGGCATCGAGACACCAATGTACACACCTCTGCTTAAGAGCATAAGTCAAATTTAATTCAATTTGAGTATTTATGCTAAAATAACTCAAGGAACTGATGACTCAGTCCTTGGACTGAAATCTGGGACCATACAATTGGAAACCTCTATATTCCCCTGCTGATGAAGCCACAGACCTCTCTTGGCCAGCATTAGCTGTGGGCAGCACGGATCACCACAGGCTGTCACGGTCAGCAGGGGGATCTGCCCTGTCCTGCCATGGCATGTCAACCAAATCGTGGCAATAGCCAGACACATAAAGTTTCCTAGACAGGCTCCTCCTTTGATGGGCTAGTTTCTTATTTGCTCCCAAGTCAACTCTTCTGGCTGTCCCAAAGTCAACTCTACATTAGGATCTCTTTCCATCGTCAGCATTATGCAGTAAAGTCTCAAGGAAGCTATGACCCCATCCCAAACTTCAGTCCAACTCAGGTATCTCCAGTCCAGGCACAAGTGACTTTGTACATCATTTCCTGAGACTCGCTTCTCTGAAGCAATACAGTAAAAATGGTATACTCTACATACTCTAATACTCTACAACTCTTCCAAAAGCTACTTTGGACTGTCAAGTAACACAACAGATGGTCCAGATCCCTTCCCCTGCACACACCAGACCTGCTGCTCACTCACAAATTCAGAGCCATCAACTTTCACAGGAACCTTAGCCAAAATCTTGCCTAAGAGATGACGAGCAATTCTAAACCCCATGTGATTACAAACACCACTAAACACCTAATTCCCATGTCACACAGAATAACGGAGGGGAAAAAAGAAGCATGGCCTTTACCTGGCCTTGCTCTGGATGGCACCACAGATTTACTATGAAAGGGCAGCAATGAAGTCTCCTACGTGTAGAAGTCTATTACTATTACATAACATGCTATCATGTATTTACCAGCTCGCTGTGAAGTGCTGTCATAAATATTTAAACTGTGATGACAAAGTAAGCGAGTTGTCTTTGCTTCCGTGTTCCTGGTTCTTGCTCCTTGCTCTCTTGGGCCCACGGTGAAGAAAGTCTTGCTGTACAGAAGATAAAAGTGCTACACGTCAACCAAGCTGGACACGCACACCTCACTTCCAGTAAAGCAAATGGACTTAATCTTGGTATTAAAAGGTCTTTCTGAAGTGGGGCCTCTTATGGTCATTATGGGCAAGCTTGTCATCAGTGAGGCTCCCTCCCTGAACTCCTGCCTGACTGCATTAGTTATTACATTTGATAGCTTTATAGTATTATTTGAAGCTTGCTATTTACCCGGTTACACAAGAGCCAGCGGCTTAGAGCCCACTCTCTGCCTGGGCTGCAAATCTCTGCAACTACCACCAAAATAGCCCAGATTTTATGACCCGTTAAGCTTAATGATAAACCCTTGGATTTATGTTCCAGGCTAGTGAGCAATGGGAGATCAAGGGCTAAAGCTTTGATTTATCTGCAGGCCATGGGAGATGTTATTTCCACATTCCTATTTTTCCTCATCATTTGCCATGACGATTGCAATGCTTTGCTGTGACATCATGGCAATTCTTAGTGTTATTTACATCAAAATCAATACCACGCTTGGTCCTTGCACAGTGCTGGCACTGGTATTTCCTCTCCCAGCAGGATGGGAACATTGCTGGAGTGGGTTGCCATCCTGTCCCCAGCCTAAGCAGTGGATCCTGTTGCAAATACACTACCTCCAGACCAGAAGGAGTGGCATGGTGGGGAAGGCAATGGTTTTCAACATGCAAATCCTGTTGGAGGTGGGGGGAATAGTTGGGGAAGGAAGGCTGCTCTGCATTGCACCAGCTCTGTTCATTCGTGATGCTTTATATGCAATACCAGCAGTGCCTGGAGTTGAGATAAATTCTGTTTCATGCTGCTTTATATCCAGACCCATGAAAAGAGCAGGCAGTACTGTGGAGAGACGCTACTCAGCATGGCCCAGGATCTGCCTTTATTGTAAATCTCACTCTTTTAACAGTTTCTCTGAAAACTCCATGCCTCCGAGATCAGAGGATTGCAAGAAAATCTCCAATTTGCTCTCCAAATTTGCTTTAAAAGGAAAGAAAGAGAAAATTAAATGCCCTGTGTTCTACGCAAAAGCCCATAAGGACCACAAACGTTCATGTAACTTGGAGCTTCACATTGACTTTAACATACCATAAAGCCAGACTCTGCCATCTTAGAGCCTGACCTAGGGCTGGTCACTTCAGCAATGGCTGGTGGGAGCATCACAGAGTGACAGGGAGAGAGGCTGGGAAAATATTAAAGACCACCATGATATGATGAAGTTAATCACACCTTCAAGTTATTTTCTTCATAGATTATTACAGCTATCTGACTACGCTGTACAGCCATACCAAAACTACTTAAATAATACTGAGAAAGGATGGGGAAAGTAAACATTAAAGGGCAAATTTTGAGTAGCTCAGATTTACAGAGTGAAGCAGATGCTTAATATGATAAAGAAACTTGTCAGGGGAATGGAGCATTATCCAATCTTTGCCTTGATCGACAGCTTGACAGTCTTTCACCCATTTGGAAAAAAAAATGTCTTTTAAAAGCACTAGTTAGCAATTATCACCAATTTTCCCATTAAGCCCATGAAAAAAAAAAAATAGTTGCAGTTTAATTTCTAGTTAAATCAGAAAAGTTGACTGTTTTTCTTTCTTTTACACACTTGGAAACTGAAGAGCAATAGCAAGATGCTGTTACATCAGTAAAAGAGACACCAAAGAGCAAAGTAAACAGGAAGATAAACTGTATTAGAATAAAAGTGGCAGAAGTAGTGGTATAAAAGCACCCCAAACCCCTTTAACCCTCAGTTAAAGGTCCCTCACAAATAGCAGCATCAGATTGTTGCACAAAAATAAGCAACAACAAAATACCAAGTTCTATCAGATACTGATGAAACAGTCAAAATGCTTCTTCAAGCAGAAGTTTATAAGAAACACGAGCCACAGAGGTATTGGTTACCCGCATTTTACAACAACCCCAGGGGGCTGTTGCACTGGTGGTGTCCAAATTCAGACTGGATTGCCCAAGAAGAAAGAAGCCCTTTAAAAGCTTTAACTTAAGCTCATTAGAGCAAACCTTTCTCTTGGAAGGAAGCAGCCCTGCTGATGGGTGGCTCATTCCATACTCCTCTTCCCAAAAAGAGGAAAAAAATCCCCTTATTGTCAGCCTGTTAAGAGACCACAAGTCACTTCTCAGCTGGCACTGCTCTGCATCAGCCTTTAAATTATTTACCTCATGCCTTGTACTTCTTAAGTACTTGAAAAAGCCCTACTTACTCTCCCTGTGAATCCTGACAGTGCTAAGAGCTGGTCCTGGGAAAGCACAGATGTGGGATGGATGTTCCACTTCTGGCAATTTTGGTACTTCAATATAACGAAAACTGAGGGACACACTTGTGCCTCTAATAAAAGCCTTGTGTTTCTCTTGCTTCCCAGCACCAGGTCTCGACTCTCACCTCCATTCAAGTGAAGGTTCCTCCCGTCTCACCCCTAGGAATAAATCCTGCATGGCATGCAAGGCACGTGGGTTTGCACATATTTCCCCAAAACAGTTTTCAGGGTATGTATTACACCATCTGCTTTAAGCTGAGCCCTATCATCAGAACTCAGTCTTGGCACGAGAGCTATTGCCAATAACTACTTCCATTCACTGCCAATCCCTCCCTAACTTCCAGTAGGACGGGGCTCTTTCCATCGAGCCACGCAAATGCAATTACAGACATCTAGACATGGGATTTTTCCAATTTGTTTGCTTTTCTACTTCTCATCCTTCATTTACTGCCCTAAAAATGTCAGAACAGAGAGCAAGAACTTAAAAGGCAATCACCACCTGCAACCATCATAGCAACACTGAACTATTTTGGCAGCCAGGCTTCTCCCAACACATGCTTACAGAGACTATATCCCTCATGCTGGGAAGATGCAATATACTCCCTGGCTTTAGGATACATCATTTCAAGCTCCTGCATAAAACATGGGAGCACCCAGAGATTTCCTAGAGCAGGCGATGGCTTAGATTACAGCCACTGCCTTGGCACTGAAGCACTTCCCAGTAGCACACTAAACTTTATGTTTCCAACAAAAAATCCCTGGTAATGTTGCTTCCCCAAACCCTGCCAGCACATCCTATGGTGTGGATGGTGCCTCCCCACTAACAGCACCGTGCTCCAAAACCAGCTTTCCCATCAACGTTTTGGTCTCAGCTGCAGTCCAGCAATGGGGTTTTCTGCCCTTTCCTTATTTTTCCCCTGTGACACAAAGCATGAATGGGAAGTTTGGCTACATGGAAGAGAGGAGTTCAGAGAGAAATTCATGTACCATTATTCCTTCCTGAATGCCTCAAAGTCTGGGATAGAGGCACAGCTTAGGGAGCATTCACTTTGTGCTCACCTTGCTCTCAGGAAAACCTTCCTCCTTCTTCAGCCTAAGAAATCATAGAATGGTTTGGGCTGGAAAGAAGTTTAAGATCATCTAGTTCCAACCCCTGCCATGGGCAGGGACAACCTCACACCCCTTTCTGTAAAGCACAAACCCAAATACCCTCCAAAGCCTAGGAGAAATGCAGCAAATCTGTTGCTTTTGGGGTCTTTACACTCGAGGTAGGGACAAGTTCAACAGATGCAAACCCAGGTTTCTGTGACAAAGGTAGGATCTGGTTGAAAAACAAAACCATTTAAGCACTGTGACATCTGACTTACATTTTATGAAGATGTAACAATGGTCAGAACCATATGTCATTTCTATGTCCTTCAGGTGTATCTTAAGAGCCCTTCTGTGAGTAGTGGCTGGGAGAGTCATGACAAATCTTTTAGATGTATTTATTTATGTGGCCCAAACAGCCCAACAAGGCATTAACCGTTGTTGTTATAATCCTGTAAAGTACCAAAACCTCCTGGGATGGATATCCTGGACCGGACAGTTCTGCATCTTTGGAAAAGAACTAAAACTAAACACCTGAAAGTGCTTTCCAAAAGAATTGCCACAATCCCTCTTGTTCCCCAGAGGGAAGCAGTAGTGCACACAGAGATTAAATAACCTTTTGAGGTGCTCAGCACAGTCCGGATTAGAGCCACAGTGCCTCCTGACTTCATGCTCAGCCCAGCGCCTTAAATAGCTGCAGTGCAAGGAATTAGCTCTGTCGTCTCTGCATGCATCCCACTCAGAGAATGGGGAAGCTGGAGTTTAACTTGACGGTATGAAAATGCCTGTGGAGAATACCAGGAAAGAAATCTTAACAACTACCCCCTAAACAACCTGGCTGAAGGCAGAGGGGAAAGCCACTGTGCAGATTTTACTGCCACCAGTTTGGAAGAGTCAGTTATTCACAGGCAGCAGAGCATGTCACAATAAAAGGTTTATAGAGGCTATCACCAGGATCATTCTTGTGCCATTTATTTGTTCCACTTTCTGTTTGTTGGCATTTCTTTTGTCCTCTCCTTTGTCACCAGGGATCTCTCCATCATTCCCTTTCTGGGGTACCTTCACTGCTAGAAAAACAGCAGAACTTTTGCTAACGGAGGGGTTTAGTGACATTGCACGTTTTTATTAACACTGTAGAAACACACAGTAATGCAAAGTTAACAGTAACATCCAACACGTGGGGTTTTCCTCCATCAGCGGTGACCGTGCATGCCTCCTTCCACTATTCCCCATAGCTGCAGTATCTCTCTTACTCTTCCAGCTGCCTCCAGCAGGGAACAATAAATCTAACACACAGTTGGAGAAAGGAAAATCTCTATTGCTATTTTTGGCACCCACGTTCCTTGGCTTAACCTATTTCTGGAAGAGCATCTTTGTTCAGCAAAATCAAACCCCTCACCCCTGTGACACCAGAACGGCGTGTCCCGCTGCAGGCAGAGCCGTGTGCCAGCAGCAAGATCCACAGCACAGGATAGCCCACAAGGAAAACGATGGGAGCTGGGATTTCACTTGTGCTCTCCATCACTGTGAGTCACGCTGCTCCTCTCCGTGCTTTGGCTATCCTCACTCCAGCACATGGTGTATGCACCACCTTATGGCAGGGAGAAAACAGGGCTCACTACATGCCCTTACAGCCCACAAACACCCCAGTTTAGGTGGTCTGCAAGATATAAATGTTAATTTGTATATGCAGCTCATGTTTTAATGAAAACTTTGCTTAGGAGATAAGAAAGATCAGGAATAAGAAGCTGCAGCCCAGCCTGTAAAAGTTAACAACTTGATTCACACGGTTTTGTTTTGTTGGCTTGATTTTAAAAGACATCCAAGCTCTGTCTGCTCTGAAATGTAATTACCTTTGTACTTCCACCACATGCACCTTCCACATGTGGTAGCACTCTTACATGGCCCAGGAAAAGGAAAAAATAGTTGGAAAAGATGCAAACCAGCGGAGTCGGTGTGTCATGGCTGGCTCCGCAGGATGCAATGGGAGCACATGCCTCTTGTGTCACTGCACTCACTCATTCAGCACAGAAAGGGATAATCCTTGAACCTTTAAGGCACGAGACTTGGCTCAACGCTGACATTTTGTGCCCGGGCTGCTCTCAACAGGCATGGCTGAACCACACCAGAACCACCCGCTGCGGCAGGTCTCGGCCCCAAAGCACCAACCACAGTCCTGCCCTCGGAGCTGCTTCTCTCCAGGAAAAGAACAAAAAAGAAAGAAAAAGCAGCTAAACATTGATTTAGATATAAAATACTCTGTTTTCTTGGCTGGGGGGCCAGCCCTCCAAGCACAATGCTGAGCCCTGCTGTGCTTGGTGACAGGCAGCTGACACACCAGCACATCCTAATGGATTCAAGGCTTAATTAGAGTTACCTGAACATTAAATATCATTAGAGAGTGCTGAAACTTGCTCTGGAGGAGGGTGGGGAGTTGCCTTTTAAATGGCCTCGTAACTAACTGGGGTTTGTGCACCGTTGCTCACGTTTTTGAGCTGGTTTTCAGCTCTTTTCCCTTCCTAACAAAGGCAGTGCAGCTGTGCATCAGGCAGCGCTCTGGTGCACCTGAGCACCAACCAAAGCTGAATTTAATGGGGGAAATCATCTCAAAATATCAACTTTGATATCAGTAGAGAAGGTAGCTACCCTGTGAAGCTCTGACTAAGGAAGAGACAAACCCATATCAAACACTGGAGAAGCTGCAAAGGAGGACTGACGCTCTGTTGCTCATGCCATCCATTTTTTGAGCAAATAGTTGTATAAAAGCACCTTTCGTACTTCAAATTGATCTATCTTGAGAGTAGTAAGATGGTAGGGAAACGTTGAGTAGATTAGAATTAATGGAAAAAATAGAGTATAATTGGAAAATGGTAAAAAGTGTATGTGCTCCAGATGTGAGGGATGTAAGGACACCCTATAAGTGACAGGACAAGGGGGAATGGCTTTAAACTGAAAGAGGGGAGATTGAGATTAAATAATAAAGAAGTTCTTCCCTGTGAGGGTGCTCAGGGGCTGGCACAGGGTGCCCAGAGAAGCTGTGGCTGCCCCATCCCTGGCAGTGTTCAAGGCCAGGTTGGACACAGAGGCTTGGAGCAACCTGCTCTAGTGGAAGGTGTCCCTGCCCATGGCAGGGGTTTGGAACTGGATGAGCTTTAAGGTCCTTTCCAACACAAACCAGTCTGGGATTCTATGATCAACCAGATGAAGTTCCCATCACGGTGTTTCTGGTTTTACCTGGCTGCATTCACTGACCATCCCACCCCTCCATGACAAGAGAAGGTTCACTTGGTTCCACCTCTGCAAACCTGGCCAAACCCTGTAGCAGACCCGACAGACCAACTCCACTGAGCTCAGCAAAAGGCAAAGCAGAGACAGCCCCAGAAACGCCTCCAGCACCACGCCAGTGGTGCCAAACAGCACCAGGAGCCACAGACACGAACGCCAGGAGCAGGAATCCCGAGGAGGTGTTTTACCAGGGAGTTGTTGTTTGAGCTCTGTGCATATTTGATGCACAGTTCAGCTGCTGTTACCCACAGACACCTGTTTGCAGTTCCAACGCGTGCCATGCCCCAGACTTGTGTTTGTAGCTTTTGCAGAGCAAACCGGTAGAACCGGAGTGAGTTTATGTATTGGAACAAGGAGATGCCAAACACTTCAGATCCTTAATTGGAGCAGCTTCAAAGCAATAACTGGATTTAAGTGTCGAGTGTGATCAGACAGGAGGAGCAGAG
>NW_009928202.1:1020-2173 GCF_000696875.1 Nestor notabilis | reverse complement strand
CTTCCGCTCCGTTCTTCCTCTTCTGTTTTCCATACCTCCCCAACAGAGCACAGCACCCTGACAGATCTGTGCCAGCATCACCTCCTGGGCTTCAGCCACGTGAGCTGGAGTCTCCTTCAACTTGGATTTAAACTCAATCTCTGTGCCTCAACTAATGTCAAAGAGAACAGCTTGCCTCCCTTATTTCAGCAGCAAATCTGGGGCAATTTTATTTCCCAACTATTAGCTTTCGAAGTAATAGTTGCCCAAATAACTGTTAATTTGGCAAATAACAGTTGGGGAATAAAGGTTGAAAGCAAGAACCTTACTCTTTACACAATTCCATTTTAGAATGATGCTCAGACTACACTGAAAGCCAAATATTCACCTACTGTGAGTATCTGTGATTGATGAACATGTCCAGAAAAGAGGGAAAATAAAGCCCTTGAGAAGCAAACAGGGGTGGCCAAAGTAACAAGGGAATGGAATGAGCAATGGGATTTACTGGGTCTGGCTCTGCAGGGGTGTTGCCAAGGGGGTTCACTGATGACTTATAGCGGAGTTCTTCACAACACCACTTCTCTGTGCAGAAATGACCACTCTGAGCCCCTCTGGTAAGTGGTTCAACAGTTGCTACAGCTGAGCAACGCACGCACACAGTGACTGGTAACCCCTCATTTCCTCACAATGAGGTTAAAAGACTGCAAAAGAGAGTAACAGCACTCAGAGCTTCTGCATCAAGGCAGGACTAGGGCAGACTGGTCTAGCACCTACTGATGAAACTAATCTCCCATTGAAAGAGCAGTTTCACCTGGATCAAAACCATTCCTGAACACATTTGAAGTGGCAGAAAGTTCAGCTTCAGTACACTCAACGTGAGAGTGAGTCTTTCCCTCGATTCAAACCATGATTTTACTCAGTTCATCTCCAATTAATGCATTTGACAGCACAAAACTATAATCCCACACTGAACAAAGACCTTCCCTCAACCTGAGAGGTGCTACAAACAAAAACCTGACTAAACCACAGCCAGTAAATCGCAGTGAGTAACTCCCGAAGCAGTACCTGGCACAGCAGCAGCGGCTCTGACACCAGTGCCCTGCCCCACAGGTCCCTCCATCCCCACCTACAAGCAGGAGAGCCATTGCTCACCATAGTGGGGGGGTCAGCAACC
>NW_009928202.1:327-989 GCF_000696875.1 Nestor notabilis | reverse complement strand
CAGCAGGAAGAAAGTAGCGATGCAAAGGGCCATTTTGTGAACCTCAAATGGAAACAGAAAAGCTTCTACAGCTTCTGCTCAACCTGGCTCCGGGGGTGCAGACAGCCAGGGAGCCCCACAAGGACACTAAGCCCCCTCTCTGTGTCAGCAACGTCACCCTCAGCAGACATCCAGAGCGATTCCTCAGCACCTCCAATGCATCCTGCACACAAGAAGAGGTGTGCAATGCCCACAGCCACCAACGCCAGCTTCTGCACAGGGCAGAGGAGCGTGGCTCCTGCTCCAGTCCTAAGCGGTGGTATTTAAAGTTTCCCGGCACAATAAAGGCAATAAATCTGGAGCGATGACTCCCTAAGTGCTGTCTGGGCAGCAAAGACCACACAGCTCTCTCTCACCACAGGTACCAACTCTCTGCCTTCATTTTGCAGATGCTAAAGCATACGAAAGCAAATTCTACAATGAAGGGAAACGCTGCCAGCGGGGTGGTCTCGCTGCTGGCCCCTCTCGAGTTGGTGGGAATTTTATCCTAATGGCAATCTCTGCACATTTGCTCTGACTATTTGGGAAGAAATAAAATGCCCATTGTTTCTTTACGCTAACAGAGGGCTGGTGTGTAACAAAGAGGAAGGCGGGCAGCCTGCGCGCTGCTACGAAATCCTCCA
>NW_009928202.1:0-312 GCF_000696875.1 Nestor notabilis | reverse complement strand
GGCTGAGGGTTGAGGTGTATTCCGGCACGGCAGCCCCTCCGCAGCTCATTTCATTCAGCTACGATGATCTGAGCCTTACTGCACACAGAAATAGGAAGGGAGCCGACCGCAGGCGTTTCTAACCCTCTAGATGCAAACCCACCGGCGGTCAGAGGTACACGGGTGCATGAGGCGCGTTCGGGACCGGCTGTGCAGCGCTCCGGGTGAGACCCACCGGCACACGGTATTCACGGAAAGTTGGGAGCAACTTCTGGAAATACACGGGCAGAAACCAAAACGCCTCTTACAACAACAAAAGCCATTGTTGTGGCC
>NW_009928201.1:0-16872 GCF_000696875.1 Nestor notabilis | reverse complement strand
AATGACTGCTGTAGCTGGACCCAGGACAAGGTGCTTCCATCTTCTTAACCAAAGTCTTTGCTCTGAGTAATTAATTATACTGTGTTAATGCACACATACATGTAAATATATAAATTTATATAAAATTTTCATATAAGCTAGTACATAGGAGTTTTATACAAAAACATGAGTTTTATATAAAAATATGTATCAAATTATATATTATAAACAGCAATCATATCTATAAATATATAAATTTTCACTTAACAAAGGTTCTGTTAACTACTAAATGGGAAAAAAAAACCCACACCAAGTGTAAAAGACTCTCACTTTTTTCCGTAAGTCTACCAAAGGTGATTCTTATCACCACATTAACTGGTAGCTTATTTTGTATTATTAGTTAGCATTCAACGAATTCACCACTATATACATACATATATACATGTGTGTGTGTCTATACAGATGCATACAAATATATATAATTTATATTATATATAATTCTCCATGGCTACTTACAGATAGTCTGATGCTCAGTGGGACTATCAAATGATGCAAAGGTGGGTGGAAAAAGGCAAACATTGCTAAAGAAAAGCAAGACAGAGGGTTTTGAAGACTTTCTGGTAAGTCAGTGTCATTTCAGTCCCTGGAAATATTATGGAACAAATCCCTCTGGAAGCCATTTCCAGGCATGCAAAGGGCAAGAAAAAGGCAGGGAAAAAGTAGGATGGGTTTGCCCAGAGCAAATTGTGTCTTACCAGCCTGATTGCCTTATGTGGTGAGAACAGGCTCAGTGCACAAAGGGAGAGCAGTGGATATAGCTCTTTACTGCAGTAACACCTTTAACGCAGACTCCTATGATATTCTCGCAGGCAAATTGGTGAGATAGGGACAGCATAAGCATGCACTATACAGTGGACTACCGTACTCTAGGGTTATCATCAGTGGATACTTGTAGTGTGGCCAATACTATTTAACATCTTTATTAGCAATCTGGATGAGGGGATAGAGCCCTCTCACAGTATGCTTGCCAGAAATGCTAAATTGAAGTGAGCAGGTAATGCATGGGAGGGCAGAGCTGGTATTCAGAGGGGTCTTGACATTCTGGAGAAATGAGCAGATAGGAGCCTCAGGAAGTACATCAAAGACAAATGCGAAATGCAGGCTGGGCAACAAACAAATTGAAAGCAGCTTCACAGAAAAGGAACTGCAGTCCCAGGTGGACAACATGATCATGAGGCAACACTCTGACCTTGCAGAGATGCAGACCAATTGCATACTGACCTATATTAGCAGGAGTCTAGACAGCAGGTCCAGGGAAGCAATTTTTCTCTGCCTTGCACTTGTCATACCATATGTAGTGTATTGCATACAGTTTTGCTCCCCTGTGCAAAAAAGATATTGAGCTACTGGAGTGATTCCAGGGGGCAACCAATATGATGTAGACATACTGAAACATGTGACATACACCGAGAGGCAGAGGCAACTGCATTTCTTCAGCCCAAAGAAAGGAAGATTGAACTGAGACCCTTTTGCTGTTTTCATCTATTTCATGCAAGTATATAGATAAGGTGGATCCAGATTGTTGTCAGGGGTGTATAGAGATGCACAGAGTCAGGATAAGAGGCAATGGAGACAAATTTGAACTTAGATATTCTGAATAGACTTGAGAATATATATATTTTTTTTTTTTATGAAGGTACTTAATCTCTAAATCAGATTGCCCAAAGAGATTGTGGAATTTCCATCCTTGGAGATTATCAGACCTTATTAGAAGCAATATATTAGCAACTCACTGTAGTTTACCATGCTTTGAGTTGAGGACTGGACAAGAAACCCATAAGAGATCCTTTTCAAAATCAAACCTAAATTAGCCTTCAATTCTTCAATGTGATTTCTAGGCACCTGAATGTTTAAAAAACATCCTTAAACCACTGGAGAAACTTTGCAAAAAATACATAAACATCTACTGAAATAGAATGTAGTGTGCATGCTATAATAAAAAAGACTCCTAATATTTGTATACTGGGGCATAATCTATGTTGACAGCAGCCATCTATAGACTGCAGTTTATAGACGTAAGCAGTGAACCCTTTAAAAGTTTGCACAAATCCTGCAGTATATGTACAGAAATTTTTGGTGATTGTTGGGGTTTTGGAGATTTCTGTGTCTAACACCACTGCAAAGTATACCTGTATCTTCTGGGAGTGCTAGAAATATTGCTGATTACTTCTTGATTTTGAAAATGCTAATTTTAGTTTCAATGTCAATTCAGTTTTCCAGTTATACCTTGTTGATATGAATAGCATCCACTGTCCAAGCTGGTAAGTAATTGAGGCTCTGGGAGTTTGACTGCTCTTGTGCTATTTAAAATCTAATCATCATCATGAGAACAAACACCTACTGAGACTCTTTAACTATAACTCTTAAAGGATCTTCTCAAAGCTTGCATGCACACACATTCTTTATCAAGTATGAAGGCTACTCAAAATGCTGAACACATTAAAGTTGTAAAACCACAGTTCTTCCAGGCTTAGGCACAGGAATGACCTCACCCTCAGTTCTGTGATTAAACCTATATGGCCATTTTAGTTTTCTAAAGGCGACTGAGGACACCTTTTCCCTTCCATCTCCTCACCCAATGCTACATGGCCACGGTTAAGGCTATGGTAAAAATGTTTTCATGATCGGCTATATCTTCGATATTACTTCTTTTTAAGCCTGACTGTAATATCAAGCCAGGAACCATGTAGGGTTCATGTCTTTTGCAAGAATGTAATTTAAGAAAGAAATACTGATGTATTCATACACATATGGGTAATGTAGCACAAACTTGATTTATGCATCCAAGTAAAGATACTACTATTTGCTTAGAAACTGAAAATACACTTTAAGAAAGTGATTTTGGATACACTGAGACTGTAAACACTCACTCTGGAATTGAACTGACTGGAATATAGCATGAATTTCATCCATTGACTCTTGAGTGTCTTTGGAACATTAGGTATTTCCAGGCAATTAAATAAGAAATAAAACCATATCATGAAAAATTCAAGGGAGCATAAGAACCCTGATGTAGCTAAATAAAAATGTTATTGCATGTTTTATTCAATCATTAGACTTTAAGAATAAGCAGACTGTGATAAGGAATTTCACTTTTTAAAAGTCAATTTTAGGCAAACAAACGTCAAGAAAGTTTAAACAGTGGACATTTCTAACTTCAAAGATAATGATAAAAATTATTGTAGATGTTTGAATTGTGAACTGTCAAGTACTACTTCTTAGTTCCTTCTGGAGCATCATCTTAAAAACCATTCACTTCACTGATTTTCAAGCTGCATTTGTTATCCTTCTGCTGTACATTACCTGCACATGCCAACAGTAGCTAAGAATAGCTAATCATGGGAGCATGACAATTATAAACAACAAGTTCCTTGTTGCCCTCCTGCCATAATTTTCTAGTACTGAAAGTGCGTGAAAACTGTCAAAAGTTAAAACTGGTAACAGATTCTACATCTTTCCTCTGCAACTGGAGTGAAATTTTCATGAAGCAGGAGGCATAATTCCTCAGTGAGGAGTGCAAAAGAAAAATTTGAACAGTTCTAAGATGCTACATATTAACACAGGGATACTTAGTTTACTCATTAAAAAAGCAAATATTGTCATTCTGATCCACATTTCTTTTGGGTAGTTCTCTGAGTCACACTAGCAGCTAAACCGAACTAGTTTTAGCTAGAATATAAAGGCAGGTCAAAGTAGTGAAACCAACTTCTATTAAAAAACAGAAACAAAAAATGAGAGTACCTTAGAGAAGACAATTATTTTGGGGGGTGGAGTGCTACACTGAGTTTTGACAGTGTTGTTTAGATTACCTGTCAATATCAGAGGCAACCTAGGACTTGGGTTTTGTCCTGCTTTATTGAGGAAGGCAGCAGGGCTCAGCCTGTTTATCTGAAGCAAAAGTAAAAGCTGTAGTTAGATTTGGCCTCCATGGAACAGCCTTCTATCTTAAAAAAAGGAAATCTGTCTGACAGGCCAAATTTAGGCCAGCTAGTCAGTTTCCTTGGGGTGTATCTCCCAATATGGAACAGCTTCTTCTCTCCTCCATACAAGAATAAACATTTATCTCATGAAAAACAGAATAGGAAAGAGACAGTACCAAAGAGCGAAAATTTTAGGTCTCAGGCCACTGAAATTGCGTGGGCATGGAAGGAACCACTCCAACACATCAGAGAGGTTCAGCCAGCAGGACATAAGTGACTGCAAGAAGGAAAATCAAGATTATCATAGATATAATAAGAAAAATAACTTACAGTGGAATTTTGTAAAGGGATCTTTGAGATGTACAAAACTTCCTATATGTATTAGTAAATGTTTAGAAAGAGCATCACAGATGGAAAAAGGCAGAAATAAAGGTGGATTATACAGGAATAAGCATGGGAAAATGGGGAGGAGGGAAAACAAAATGTGCCAGTTGTGTAAACAGTGGCTCAGTACAAATCTGTGTTCAGTACCTGCATTCGACTGTTTCAATTTGTCCTATCCTCTTACTAAACTCTATTTCCTGTGTGATGCTCTGTGCATATAAGTGTGTAATCTGGTAAAGCACTTTATGCTGGACTAGCTGGTGAGTTGTAAAAGAAGAACATTAGAAGCTGGAAGGGCTCAAGGTCAGAGACTGGATAAAAACCAGCTGAGGGTCTGGACATGGACTGAGATCATGTCCATCAGATCTTTTATGGTCTGATCTAAGGTCTGAGAGACCCATGCCTGTGAATCATGACAGCAAGGGTATATGTATGTTCCAGCTGGTGAACTTCAGGCCTGATCAACTATGCAAGAGGAACAAGCTAGGCTCATCTATGTTCACATTAATGTGTGTACCATTAATTCAAATGTGGTTTTCAGTAAAGGCCTTGGTCTCGCATTTGTGTAAATCTGTGTGGCTTGACACATTTCTATTGTGTGCACATGTATTTGCATGTTTTGAATATGTGCTCAGCCCCATTACTGAGCTGAGAATGGGGAATAGCAGCAGCCACCTCCAACAAAACTGTGAGGAAAATTCCCTTGGGTTTGTCTTCCTTTCACAGCTGAGATTTTTAATGTTGTTCAGCTGTGCTCAGAACTGACAGGATGTTTCTTCTTGCCACCTGCACCTCTGTACTTGACACTATTCATAGTGAGGCAGGTCTGTGAGCATTTCTGCTGGTTTCTGCAGCAATGTCTTTCAAATTTCCTAGTGCTTTAAGCATTTCTTTTTTAATCTTGCTTCAAAGAACATGGCATACCTCTGAAGACCCAGAATCATTCAAATCTGAAGCACTCTAGGGTTCCTGAGTCACACTCTGTAATTTGAAGGATTTGAAGTGCCTGGGAAGGTCTGGGATGTATTTATTAATTATGTTCTTATAGCACTAAAGATATATATAGAGTCATACAGCCAAAATTAAAGGCATGATCTTTATTTTTTTCTCCCACAGAAGTGTTAAATCTAGGTGTTTGATCATATAGCGTGATAATAAGTGCTAGTAAATGTCAGAGTATAACCTGGTTCTCAAACTCTCTGGACCAGCTTCTAACAACAGGTAGAATATTTCCCTGTGAGGGAATTTTGAACTCACAGGTTAGATTCATACCTGAATTTTGGAAGGTTAAGTGAACCAAACTTCTGAATCTTTTCAAGATGGCTTTTCCTGTGCCAGTATTGATATCTGAGACTGAAAGTCAGCTTATTGCTGGAGGTGAAATATGTGATTGAAGTCATGATTTTTAACTGTAACTTGTTATACCTGCATAACTGCTGTGAAATAAGAGGTTCCCACAAAAGTACATGAGGTACTTTCTCAGGAAACCCACTTGTCAGAGAGAAACTTTTCCTCCAAAGTGGATTTTAGTTAAATTTAAAAAATGAAAACTCTTGCTTTTTAGTGCTGCTTACTCAAAGATATCTAACTTAACAAGTAGTGTATACAGTATTCCTGTGACTGAAAACTCAAAATCATTCTCTATCACCCTGTGCCAACAGTGTGATAGAGAATCCTCTCTTTCGTTATTACTAGGAGTTTAAATTGGAAAATAATTTAGTGAGGCCATCTGTTTATTAGAGAAGGGTCCAAAGCAAAGATTCACTCCAAGTTTGTGGAAACTAGGGTCTAGCTATACAAACTCAGTCCATTCATACTGCTAGTTTCAATGTGAAATGTACTTTCAACTCTAGCTCCTTCCTCCTCTGTTAGCTTTTCTGTTTCTGATTATTATTTAGAATTGTCCATTGTCATTGCTGGCAGTGAAGAAGTAAACTCTCCCTACATGTATATTCATGCAGAAAAAAAAATATCATGAAACTGCAACTCATCTCTGGACTCCCTTCAATTTTCCCTTCTCACCCACTTGGCTAGGCATGAACTGATGTCCTATTTTTGTATCATTTCTTTAATTTCAGGCTCAGCTTTTCAAATCTTCTTAGTCAAACAGAAAATGGATAAAAACTTTAGACTTGACAAGAGACGCAATTTTTTCCACCTTCTTTGCAATTATCACTCACTTCAAGGTACTTAAATGTATGGAGTAGTAGACCCGAACCTAACTATAGTCCTTTTCCTTCTTTCCTCAAGATCTACTCTTTACAGATGATATCCTTTGACTGTAGGACACCATTAACGATCAGGCAGAGGAACAACAGGTGCATGAAGTTGTAACAAAAATAAAATCACAGGAAAGATTGTACCACATTCTCCTTCTTCCTGTGTAATCCTTTCTGTATACATCAGTTGTCATATTAGATATGAAAGCATATAAGAACAGATGAGCTATCTTGACATGGGCTTGTACTAAAAATATAGGGGTCAATAGTTTGATTAGTATTCTGGGTTCTGTGATAAAGTATATAATTTTTTCTATGGACAGCTTAACATAGTTAAAATTATTTTGTTCCTTTTGTGACTGTAAAATCTTACAAACTTGAAAACATTGGCACTGTATGTGCTATACTAAGTATTAATGGGATTAAATAACAAAGCTGATTTCTTTCAGTCAGTAAATCATCAGATCAAGGGATTATTCCCCTGGAAATTAAAACATTTACAGTGCCACATATACAGCATCATTTGGATTCTGATGCGTCAAATATAAATTTGTCACTTAGGTGACAAGAAATTCCTGTTGTTACGACTAGTCATATTTTAGTAGCACACTAAAGCCTGTCTTTGAAGAACAGTTATTAATTTGCTTATCTTATTGTGCTGATAATTAATTGCAGGTGTACATAACCGAGATACAATTTGTTGCCAGTGCCAAACTGTGACATAAAGCTAAGGAAACTGGCACTGAAAATAAGGCCTAAAGGGTTTGGCTCCTACTACTGTTTAAGTTGATGGCAAAACCAGGATCTGAATATGAACAGAATTTGGTCCTAGCTGTTGTTTATTTTGCCTTTGAGTGAGATTCCTTTTTTTTTGATGTAAATTGACATGTCTTCGTCTGACAAATTCTTCTCATTATGGACTCTAGGATTACTTCATGGCCTAAGGCATTCATGGCTCTAAACTCTTCTTGGTATTTAAAAAAATAAGCATTTCAAGCCTATTCCCTCTCTTAGCACATTTTGGGTCCTTAACTTCTCATGCTTCTGCAAAACCAAGCAGTGTAACACAAAGCCTGAATACATGAGCACTATTATTGCACAGAGCAAGGGAGATGCACAGAAGTTGAATAATACACTGCAGCAAACACACTTTTTTATCTGGTTCCTAACTGCAGTGTCTGAAGGTGAAATATCAAAAGGTAAATTCAGAACTCAGTTTAGGCCGTCCCACTCTCCTCAGGCAGAAGTGATTATGAAAGTAAGTAAATATTTGCCACATATATTTTTCTCCTTCTAGCTTTTAATTAAAAATGTTGTCTTTTGATTTTGGTTTTGTGATCGTGAGCTGCTTCTACTTCTATAGCAAAAGAAGGCAGGATACTGCCAGACAAAGCATCCTCCACATCTTTTCCGTTCTTTGCCAGGTACATGAATTGTGCGGTTTATGATTCCAGTCTTTCATATAAGATATGATCTTCTATGATTTCAATGGTATTCAGAAACTCAGTCATGCCATCTCATAGATAATATTTGTGCAATCAGTCCTCTCAGCTGCACTGTATAAAGCTGCCAGACTAAAGTAACAGGAAAATTCCTTGACCTCAACTCTAACTGGCAAATATAGGAAACACTAACATTTAAAAGTGGAGAAAATGGTAAAAGAAAGAGAGTGAGGACATTGATTGATTGTTAATAACTGTCGTTAAAGTAGAAAAAAAAAAAGAAAAGGAGAGAAAAAAAATAAGGAACAGGCTGCCTGTGTTAGCATGTATTTGCAAGGAAGAATCATTTAGTCGATAAAAAATAAATGCTGAGTTTTCTAATGAACTTCTCAGGAGTCTTAAAACTACAGGGAAAGGAAGATAAGACTGGTCTTTTTTCCTAGTAGAAATCAATGTTATTTCTAATATATATAAGGAAATTTTGATACTATACAGGTGGACTGTTGGGGAAGGGGTAATTATCGATTTCTGTAGTAATTATATTAGTGGCAATTATGGAATCTTGCATTAAAATTGGATTCTACCCCAACAGTGAAGCTGTCTAGGTGGTATCACCTGAATAATTTTATTCTTCATACTGTAGCAGCAGAGAAATCAATTATGGATTCACACACCCCCCTCCTCTCTGTTAGTCGTATTTGAAGTTTTGACACTGAGCATTCCATTTATTTGCTGCTGGCCTAATAATCCCCTGCATGCTGGGAAAACCTTTGTTCTCTGACAGAAGTAATAAAGCTGTCTGCACGATTCCCTCTTGTGAGACATGGAGTATTCCCATTTTATTTAATCTGGTGGTGTGCAGCCTTTTCAAAGTAAACACTTCAGAGGGACCAAATGGGGAATGACATGCCAGCGACTGGCCTGTGTGACCAAAAAAAATTTAAAACTTTCCTGTCAGGTAAAAAAAAAACAATGATTCCTAATTTCAGATTTCTCTCCCCTGTCCCCCCTCCCCTCGGGAAGAAACCTGTATGGGAAGAAACCTGTATGCAAAGAAACCTGGGTCAAATGTTTTTTGGCTCTGATTTCTGCTAGAGTATGTGTCTTCCTGCGGAAGTGCTTCAGCTTTCCCTGTTCTTCATTCACTCATTCCCACTGAATGGCAGCATGCAGAAAATGAAGAGATCTAAATGCCAGCAGGAGGCTGGCTGCTTTCTTCTAGGCATGTCCTGAGCCCAGTCACCCAGAACAACTTGTGATCCCTGGACAAAGACACTCACAGCAGGTGGCCATATCAAGAAATTTTCCTCCTGGAATTAGATATTATTCCAGAAATCACTACTGAGTCAAACATAATGCCCCATCCTGCTGGGTCAAGTAGGATTTCATTTCAATTTCTTTACACAACGATGCGTTTCATCTTGTCTGCCTACAATGACAGTGCTCAGGCATGAAATAAATTGAAGTGCTTGAAAGGCAGAATTATCCCTTGAACCTGCATCATTCCCGACCCCAAAAACATACATTGTCAAGTGAGTTCCAGATAAGCAGGATCTTCACCGAGTGTTTGTGCTGCTTGGCTTCCTTTAATCATACTCCCTTTTGTAAAAGGGATTTTCGAGGGGAAAGATAAATCATTGCTGAGGAAAAAGGTCATTTTCAAAAGGCTTTAAGAGCTTCATTTTGTGTGGCTTTTCAAGGTGAAACAGGTAATTCAGTGCAGCAAAAACCTTTTGTATTCAACTTAATTCACAGTTCACACTACCAAGAAAAAAGTAACGAATAGCTTGAATAAAATTCTTCATTAAAACTATTCCTATAGGTGTGTGAGTCACATTTTGTTGTTTGCTAATACATTGGCCTGAATATTGAAAAGTAAATTTATGACTACTACTGAATCTGTATATCCTGGTATTAAATCATCTGTGCTCCCAATATTGGACCATTTTCTTGCTGTACTACAAAAGTCATCAATCATTTCTTCTGGGAATCACTTTAGTAACACATATACTGCATATACTGATACTGAGACATCCAGGCATATCATTGGCATCCTGCCCACAACCAGACAAGGACTCATATTTTCAGGGTAGTGTAGCAAAAGTTTTGCAATGTTTCATGGATAATGAGTCTGCCCTAGATACAGAGACTTTCTGTACCTCTTTGAGACTACCAGTGCAGGCCTTACAGATATCTGGTCACAGACATCTATCTTTGTTTAAGATGTATGTGCTCTGCATTTTAACCTCAAGATATGAGCTCAGTATTGGAATGACCAGGTGAGTATACGTTGCTTGGGTTAGTAGACTAAGTCATGATCGTTTTGGCTATAACAGGTACACTTCTCTGTCCTTTCTGATTTTTCCCACTGAACTGAGTATCCTCTAAAGCATGGCTGCACACTGGGAACAACTATGCAAAATGTTCATTAATGTTAATTGCATCATCTATAACCTTAAATAATAACCCTACTCAAGAAGGCCGTCTTTTATAATGAGGACAAAGTATTTTTAAAGCATTCATATGTATCAAGAATAAGGAATGCAGAAACAGATCAGGTCTGCTTACTTGTTTTTCCCACACATATATAAAATGTGTATAAATAATGTTGATCAAAACATGGTCACGTTCAACTCTGATCGAGATTGTATACCTGCCTTAAAACTACTGTGGAGACTAAAGATAATTATATTTTAATAGAAATAGGCAAAATGCTGATAAAAATGGAAGTTCTTTTATGAGATTACTTTGTTCTTTTGTTATTTCTTTTTAGGGAAGTAACAACCCTAAACAAAGGCAACCAAGGTCACAGATAGAATATGCCTGATGTGGTGTGGGATCTCATGAAGAAATCATATTCCCTAAACTCATCTTCTTGTCCCTATCATATCTAGTTTAATAAGAAATATTACCCCGACTCCAAATCCTTGTTTGTGGATGAGAGTGTGTTTATAAAGAAGTGCCTTATAGAGATTGCACATAGAACATGGGATGAGTCATACTTATGAACTGAGACAAAGTACCGTGAATCTAGTTTAAATTTTCAATATATTGCGTGTCTCCAAAGCAAAAGACATGGACCAAGTACCCAGCTGATGCTCTTGATCCAGTGGAGAGGATATAAATATAACACTTTCATATGATAATAAATGAAATTATGAGTTCATTTAGGATATAGACTATATTAAAGAAAGATGATTGGTATATTATTTTTTGTAAACAATTCATGAATCAATAAATAAATAAAGATAAGATTTTTATTCTGCACAATTATTTTTATGATATCCTGGTGGCTACAAGAAGTCATGCCAGTCGTGGAGAGAATTCTCTATCAATATGATAATTAGAGTGGATAAACCTTGCCAGGAACATAAGAAATAGCCAGAGTAGAAGAGAATAAATATAGGAAAGGCATGGTTTCACATAGTTTATTATTAAGAGTGTAACAGCTCATGCAGTCATTGATGTCCTTCTGACTACTCTGATGTAAGACTATTCTAAATTAGTCTCAGATCCATTCATACCTCCAGAAAGGAAATTTAATCACAAGGGCAATGCTCATTTTCATATAGAACCTTTCTCCTCAAGGCCTACAAAGCAAGGTATATATTCTATTCCAATGAAAATTTTGGACCCATGTATACTAATTTTGTAGCAAATCGAGGCCTCTCAGAGTATTTCAGCATCTTCAGAGGAAAGGTTACAGGGGAAATCCTAATTAATTTTCCTGAGTAGATAATTAGCCTATTAATGTGATCTGAATCAGAAATACTCTGCTGTGGATTTACTTTTTCCAAATGTAATAAATCAGGAAAACCCCTTATACTAAGTTTAAGTTTGTGACAAAAAAAACAACCCAAAACCAGTCTTGTAGGGAAGAACATATATTTCTCATAGTTCTTACTTGTTCGAGGTCAGAATTTACATTTATATGTACCTTTATATGTACATTTATACGTACATTTATACGTACACCTGTTTGTTGTTCTTAATCTTAAATTTCTGATTTGTTCTTATTACCTGGACATTAATTTTTTTTCCTAGGGAGTTTTGCACCCTCTTTCCCCCCTTCTTTTTCTGTTTTCTAAAAACTTGATAATGTCTGAGGTTATATCAAAAGTACAAAACAAATTTTCATTATTAAGGAGAAGAAGGTTACATTTATTAAAAACCAAACATATCTCTTAGACATCCCACCTTCATGCACAGAAAGAAATGGTGTAGTTTTTTAGTAGTCTTGTCCATAGGCTATGGAACTGCCTGAACAGAAGTTAAGAGATGAGATAAAATGTTGTGCTTATGCCAACTTGATCTAAAACTTGTTAAGACAAACAATTCTCTGTAATTAGACTGCCAGAAAGCTAATGGCCCTATGGCTTCAGAAGACAGGAAAGAAACTGAGAGGACAATTTGTTTTCATTCTTAAAGCACTGCAAGCAGCTAGCAATAATGAAAATGAAAACAAGATAGTTAATTTTCTTGATAATTAAAGCATATGCATAATATTTGTCTCATTTCCTTAAGATTTCAAACTATTACACTGAAAGAAAGATAAATAGAAACAAAGTACCTTTCATGTTGGTGTAGAAATAGTGGAAATAGTGGAAATTTTTAGTTCAAAGCTAAATGTTTCCTCCTTTTCTTTTTTTTCTTAGAGTGTTAATTTACTGTTTATTATGAATTGCAGCTGGAATAGACGAAAAACCTTGTTATTTCATTAGTTTGACCTGTCTTATAATTTTTATACTTTATAAAACAATGCTTCCAGTTGGCATTGTTTCTGGGGTTTTGTTTATTTGTTTTCTAATAGATATTTTAATTTTAAAAATTAACATAAAATGGAGTTTCCATAAATGTGTATTTATACCAAGTCACCAAAAGAAATACAGTGGAAATCACTTAAATCCCACCACAGATATTATGTTATGATCAAATTCAGTTTTTCCATTATTTTTTAATTAAAAGAAACAAAAATGCCTATCAGTCATAAGTTTATTTTCTTGGCTCACTGCATTTACATCAATAAATATGTATTTCAAGGGGGGACTCTACAAAACCATTTGTCACCCTTGCATTACTGATAAACACACACACAAACACACACACCCCCTTCATACAGTACAGTAATTTCTTTTAGATGCATTCTTATCTGAAGATTTGGTTGGTAATTTGGTTGCTGACTCTGGTGCTGAAGTGGCTCCAGATATAGTGGATGAACAGTTATAGTCTGCAATAAGCTTAGTCTTCTTTTAAATAAAAAAACCTGCATTAAAATAGTGTCATAGTTGCTGAGTCCAGTTGATGAGTTCTTTTGTGTGTACACATAAAAATATATAAGCATGGTTTTCTATTAGATATTCCTTATAGTCAGACACATTTTGATCTGTCAGGTGTAAATTGGAAAGTTGCATAAATGTGCATTTTCTCAAATATATGTGTGGAAGCATGCCTCTGCACCTTTTTGTTTTTTCTTTCATAGAGATCTCAGCTTTTCTCGTTGGGAAATTTAGCCATCTCCAAGGGGAAGTTCTTCAGTAGGGAATGACAGATCAATCCTGATGTCATAACACCTAGTTCTTGGGACCTTTATTTCCCACTTGTGCAAGTGTGAAGCCTGGCACTGCAGCACATCAGGAGAGGGAACTCAAACTGGAATTGCAGTTATACCACTCCCACACTGCAACCCACAGTGGAGGGATGCCCACCAGCTAAAAAACACAAAGTGCACTGCACCTATCTGGAATTCTCTAATTAGCCCTTTACAAAACTCGTATTTTCACTGCCAACTCAGCATAAGCATGTACATCCATGAACCTCCTTAACTGAAAAGGTCTGATAAACAAGCTGAATTTCGTCTGCCGTATAGAAAATGGCCAAATCTTTTATATCATATTCTTTTTTTCAGTCTTACAGGTTTATTGAACAAATCAGGACCTTGTCTAAAATGCTGCAATCCCTGCATTTTAGAATTAAGATAGCAACAAACAAGAACGACTTTAAATGTTTTACATACACTCTGACTTGTATTTATAGTGTTTTAATTTGTGCAAATGAAGAGGGTGCAATTCTTGAAATTACTACAGTTTACATTTCTTTTTGACTCAGTTATCCTGTAAAGCCTTATGCTTTGGAATCATAGGAATATTGTTCAAGTTCTTATTCATTCAGCGTCCATCAAATGAGAATTAAAAACATCTCTGAACATGGATTGCTGTAGATAGTGACATTATCACATTATCTTGAGTATATCATTCCATTCTCCCTCCTCTTTCTCTGCCTATATATGTGTCTGTAGGAAAAGGAAGAGGGGATCTGTGTGAATTTTTGTCTTGTCATTCCCTGCTGTCAGTGAGGATTCACTTTCTGGTCTTTTAGCAGGAAACTGTACTTTGTTTAGCCATTAATTCAATACCATATTTTACTATTATTATTTCTACTATTATTGTTTACTTCTATACAACTGAATTATTTTACTCTGTCAGGCACTGTACATATACAAAAGTCAAAGACAGATCATAGCTCAAAGAATTCATGTCCTTAAGGTAATTAAAGCCTTAGCATATAAAAATCAAAAAGAAAAAAGCAAGATTAATGATTAATGATTGGTAAAATAAAAAGTCATTTCTACATGTCAGCGCCAGAACCATTCTTTTAATGTACATGCTACACAAGGACCAGCAATGACTTCCAGTATTTGAATATGGAAAACGCTCTCTCTTACCTACAGAGGACATGAAGATAGCAATGAATAAAAGATGTACAAATATATTCCTGGAACTGATGGTCAAAGACGACCTTTTATGGGAACATCAAGAAAAGCTACCAATAAATACCACCTAAACCATCAAAATAATCTAATTGAATTGAGTGGTATACTCAGAGTTTAGTTTATGAAAATATTAAAATGTCGTTCAAAACCCAGTCACAACCAAATAACATGCTATCTAATTTGAAATGCTTTATATACAAGTTTATAGATCTGTATTTAAAGAGAAAAAAGAAGATGACATTGCTTTGTTTTCATTTGTAGGAAGTGTATTTGGAAAACTTTATGATTTCTTAATTTTTCAAAATTTCATCTGTAAGGGTGGGGTGTTCTATTTCAAGTGTCATTCAGCTAAGAAAGATGGTAGCTTTGTTAACAGCTACAAGAGTTAGTGGCAAAACTTACTAATTTCAGGGATCCAGTCTTTATCAATTTTAAAAATTAAAGTATGAAAATTTTCCAAAATAATAAAAAAATATATATTTAAAGATGGTTTATTAATTTTGTTATTGCTGGTTTTATACCAGTAGTACTCATAATCTACCAGACATCTACCACTAACTACCTTTAAACTCTTAGTGAAAAATTCACGACTGAAGTTCTCCTAGTTCTGTGAGAACTAGTCATGAGATATTATTGAGTTCATTATAACAGGCATTTTTAATTTTTAATACCTATTTCTAATTGATCTATAGAGACAATTTTCACAGGTATGAAGGGATGATGTCAATAAAAACCCAGCCGATGTTAGTTTCAGTTTGAGGCCTTTAAGGTGAGACATAATTCTCAAAAAGCTCTCGCTATGGCACAGGCATTGGCACCAAAGTAACTTTTCTTTATATGATCCCTTTGTGAAGACTTTGTGTAAACTTTCTAATGCCAGTGGGAATCATGTCGGGTCTTCAAGATGAACTTACATTTCTTAGGTGGACATGATGTGAAAGCTGTTGGTATAAAAAGCATACTTACAAAGTGTGTATCAAGTCTCACAGTTCTGGTGGTGGAGTTGCTCTACTTGAAGGATGGAAGATCAGGAGAATGGAGAGAAAATCACTGAGGAATTGGCTTGATCCTGTTCCAGTCCTAACAGTAGAATTCATAATAACACATTGTACCACCATTTGACATACAAGGCATGTTTTGCAAAGCATAGAGCTATGTTGTTGGATTAAAACAGAGAAAATGAAGTAGACAAGAAAAGAAACCCACTGGCCACATTTTGCAGTTCCAATTCTCTGTGAAATAAACCTCAAGGAAATTGAAGAATAATTGTCTGTTTGTTTAATCCAACACGTGTAAATACAGCAAGACTCTTGTTAATTGTAGAGAAGATAAGGCGGTGGGATTAAACTTTGCATGCTCACCAAAGCACTAATCGACAATATAAAGTGTGGATATTGCTACTTGTCTACAAGACGTGAAATATTTGCTGTCTGATAGGAGATGTGTTTGGTCAGCAAATTAGACTGAAAGAATTTTTTGCTGGTTCTCCTACATAGAGAATGCAGAAAATTCCATTTTCACTAACTTTCAGAATATGCTTATTACAAGTACATGAAGCATTGTCTTGCAAAATGGATTAGCTGCTGAGATGTCTCACAGGCATGGGTGTGTCTGTTAATGCCATAGTGAGCACAAGGCAGCACTACCATTTAATGTCAGTCATGGCTGGGTAGCAGCAAAAAATGCAAGAAAAAAGAACCTGTCATAAAAAAAGATCTAAGATCAGTTTCAGATACCTGAAATTTGCTTAGAAGATAACTCTTCTGCAGTGGGCAAAACACATCATAATCCTGCAGCTGGGTCATATGGAATCATAGAAAGGCAAAAATAGCAGAGAGGTTCGAAGAATTCAAGACTTGAATTATGAGAAGAACCCTGTCTCTGTGTCTTCTATTTGAAGAAGTCACTTGAGAAAATTCAAAGATACACCACAGTTGTACATTTGGGGTGTTGATGTATGTACACATTTTGTAATTGGTGACAAAAATCTCTGTCCTTGTGATCAGCAATCTCCACAAGACCATCATGAAAAGGATTATGAGTTGCATTCTCAAAAAGTGTGTAGGGTGTACTACCGGCCTTCAATGTATGTCTTTAAA
>NW_009928200.1:2377-28438 GCF_000696875.1 Nestor notabilis | reverse complement strand
GTCCCGGGGCCTCGGGAAGGGAAGGGCAGCCCTTGTCTGGGGTGACTAACGCGGGGCCGCGTCACTCCCGCGTGGAACCGTGTCATAGGGTTGCCCGGCTCCCAGAGCGGGGTCCGGGCTCCGTCCCGTGTGCCCCGGTTCGGGGAGAGGCGAGGAAAACGCTGCGGAGCAGAGAGCGGGTGTTGCTGCTGTGTCCAGGAGCAGCCTTATTTTACTGTGCTGTTTTGTCGTCTAACAGACAAAACTGCCCACCAAAGCTCTGCTGAATGCGAGGATTTGGTTAAATACGTTTTTATTGTTGTCGGGGAACCCTAAAGCTATATGTGGTTTTTAAATGGATATTAGAAATTGGTGTTTGCTGGTGGAACCCGGTCTTCCTGGGCAGGTCTAGCTATGCATTTGCAAGCCGTGCTTGATACACCTAAAAGGGCTGACAAGAGACCTGGGGAGGGGCTTTGGAGAAGGGCCTGTAGGGACAGGACAAGGGGAATGGCTTGAACCTGCCAGAGGGGAGATTGAGATGAGCTCTGAGGCAGAAGCTCTTCCCTGGGAGGGTGCTGAGGTGCTGGCACAGGGTGCCCAGAGAAGCTGTGGCTGCCCCATCCCTGGCAGTGTTCGAGGCCAGGTTGGACACAGGGGCTTGGAGCAACCTGCTCTAGTGGAAGGTGTCCCTGCCCGTGGCAGGAGTTGGAGCTGGAGGAGCATTAAGGTCCCTTCCAACCCAAACCAGTCTGTGAGTCTATGTGTTAATGGTCTGTCAGCCTGAAGGCAAGAAGTGAGTTGTCATCTTGGCTATTTCAGCACTTTGCTGAGCTTCTTCCTTGTTCTACAATGGTTGTTAAAAGTGGTAAAAAACACATTTTGATTTCTTTGTGCCAGCGCTGCCCTCTCTGTGCCGAGTGACAACAGGAGGTTCAGCTCTGGCTGTGTCGATGTGGCTCCAGCTCTTGGCCAGGTAGCAAGGGTTAGTTTACAGGAATTACTCTAGTGTTTCTGCTTCATATCCCTCCTTTGGTCAGCATTTAAGTCTCCTTTTGCACTTCAGAGCAGTGTGATACACCAGGGCTTCTGCCCGCGCTGTGTTTGAGCTATAGAGCACATGGAGCAAGCGCAGGAGTGTGCCTGGGTTTGGCAGCAGTGACTGTGGCAGAGGCTTCGCTTCTGCTGCCCCAGGTGTCTTCTGAAAGACTCACCAGAGCCTGACTTCAGGCTTGGCCGAGTTAACTTCTACATCACGTTTATTGCAACGGTTTTAGTAAGTCTGAGTTTCTGGTGCAGTTTTGAGCCTAAAAGAAGAACTGAGCTTAAAAGGAGAACTAAAATCCATCTCTTTCTACCTTTCCCCTTCTTCTGCAGTTTCTGCATCCTCTGTCTTAACACTGGTCCTGCTGACCTTCTCCTAAACTTCTCTTTCTGCTGCTGGTTGTTGAGGTCTTTGTCTTGCCTTGCTGTAACGCCATCTCTCTGCCTGCCTTTCCGTGCCTGCTGCCCTTCTGTGTGCTCTGGAGCGCTTTGGGCAGTGCAGGGATTAAATTTCTTTGGGGGTGGAGGAAGAAGGAAAACCTGCCCATTCACTGGCGGGATTCTGGGTCAGGCTAATTGAGGTCTGCAGAAGAACAGGATCCTGGTGAGTAATGAAGTAGCTGTGAAAGGAGAAGGGCTGGGGATGTGCTGGAAAACAAACCCTCTGTTTTTCCAGAGGACTCCTGAAACTGAAGCCAACTTCTAGTATTGGGGCAGCTGATACCTGCTTGCTGGGGAGTGAGGTTCCCTCTGCACACACTGAGGGGCTGCTCATTTATCCCAGTCACCAGCTGAGCTCCAACAAACTGCACTTTTAATAGCCAGTTGTTTGGGTTTTTCCATCTGTGGCTTCAGGCTGGTTTATAAGCCAGGAATCCCTTAATTTTGATGCAGAGTCACTTAAATCCATAAATAATTGAAGTGAAAATAAAAAGATGTTGGTTTATATGTGCAAGTCTGTCTTTTTAATGGAAACCCTTTGATATAGTTGAAATGTTTTAAGTAAAAACTGCCAAAAGCAAGTAACTAGAGATTAGTTTTTAAGTGTTAAGCTTGAGGGATCCTTAAGCTTTGTTAGATCTCCAAGACTTGGGCATTTTACTCCTTCTGTGTATCCCTGCTGTCCATAGGGAAGTGCACTGAGGGTGATGTGTGTGTAATGCTCAGCTGGACAGAACATGTGTGTCTGTAGCAGTGGGACAGGGAGGTTACCTGAAAGCCACCTTGGAAAACCTGGAATGCTCTGTTTTCTCAGAGGAAAGCTGGCTTCTGACACACGTGGGGTGAGGAGAGGAAACATTCTCTGCTCTGCAGCACACTGGGGGATTGTCTGGGTGCCAAGTGAGCCGTGTCTCTAAAGGCTCATTGAGGAATTCCTGCTGCACTTCTGGTGTCCAAGGAAAGCACAGAACTTAGAGGCTTCTGGCTCCCGTGCCTGCCCCAAGCAGGGTTCTATTAATGATGAACTTACTATACATGTATATTTGTCACAGCCTGCATTTAGGATACCCCTGCTGTACAACCAGCTAACTCCTCGTGAAACTGTGAAGCTAAAAGTGTAAATCTGGTGTAGATTTCCTCAGTCGTGGGTTGTTTCTTGGCATGGGAGGCTTTCATTTACTAGAAAGTGCCTTTTTCAGAGTCTTCCTGTTCTTTCCTGGCTGCACAGATGTGGCATTGCCATGACCACTGTGCTGCTGAAGGAGCTCAGGTCATTTCAATAAGGAGTAATCTTCTCTTGCTTTTTGCATTCACTCTACTTATTCCTTCTCATTAGTCCCCGATATGGAGCCAGGCTGAGAGAGCTGGGCTGGGTCAGCTGAAGAAGAGAAGGCTCCTGAAGGGGACACCTTAGAGCAGCGGCAGTGCCTAAAGGGGCTCCAGGAAATCTTGAGAGGAGCTTTGGACAAGGGCCTGTAGGGACAGGCCAAGGGGAATGGCTTGAACCTGCCAGAGGGGAGATGGAGATGAGCTCTTGGGCAGAAGCTCTTCCCTGTGAGGGTGCTGAGGCGCTGGCACAGGGTGCCCAGAGAAGCTGTGGCTGCCCCATCCCTGGCAGTGTTCAAGGCCAGGTTGGGCACAGGGGCTTGGAGCAACCTGCTCTAGTGGAAGGTGTCCCTGCCTGTGGCAGGGGTTGGAACTGGGGGAGCATTAAGGTCCCTTCCAACCCAAACCAGTCTGGGATTCTGTGAGAATATCAAAATAGCTCCTGGGGCAGGAAGAGCACAACAGACTCCAAGTGTTAGATTGGTGTGAGACATCTCAGCTGCTTCTGCAGCATGTTAGGGAGCCCAGTGGTTATGGCTTTAATGTGCATGGTGTTTTTTGTCCATGGATGAAAAACTGCCGGGAAGAACACTGATAATCTTCAGAAGGGTTTCCTGAAAAGGTGCGAGTTGATCTTCCCTCTTCTGGGAGGAGCTGGAGTTATGTTGCGTTTTGGTTTGTGTTCTCAGGGAGATGCTCAGTCTGTCCTTTTGAGATCAGCACACAATGGGGTGTTTATCTTTTTCCTCAAGAGGCTCCTCAGCACCTTCACCTCAGCAGCAGTACACATGGTGTGAACACCACTCAGCCACTATCTCCCTGGGTTTTAAATGTCTTGAAAACAGACTTTGCTTTAACAAAAGAAGTGGCAGCTCTGGGCTCAGCGGTTTGGGAGTGCTGTGCTGCTGCCGCCGCCTTTCATCCTGCTGCAGTCTGTCCATAGGGAGGTGGTTCATCACGCAGGCATATTTTATCAGGGCCTCAAACTGCACAATCCAAACCAAACTGCTGGATCTTGCCAAGGGTTATGAAGTTCTGGGGCTTTCTGAAGTTTCAGCATGGCTCAAGCTGATCTTGATCACTCCTGATCCGGTTTTACTCCTTTCCTTGTGACTGTTGCCTGGTTGCACAAAGCCGAGCTGCCAGGGGAGTACATGCACAGGCAAAGCAGCCACAGGATAATTCCTTGATTTCCAGCTACTTCCAGCTTACAGAACCATAGGATGGTTTGTGTGGAAGGGACCTTCAAACTCCTGCAGCTCCAACCCCTGCCCTGGGCCGGGACAACTTCGTTGCCCCAAGCCCCTGTGTCCACCCTGGCCTTGAACACTGCCAGGGATGGGGCAGCCACAGCTTCTCTGGGCACCCTGTGCCAGCGCCTCAGGCACCCTCACAGGGAAGAGCTTCTGCCCAAGAGCTCATCTCAATCTCCCCTCTGGCAGGTTCAAGCCATTCCCCTTGTCCTGTCCCTCCAGGCCCTTGTCCAAAGCCCCTCTCCAGACTGGAGGCTCCTTCTCACTTTGGAAATAACACTTCCAGAAGTTTCTAATGGAAACCCAAAGCTCAAGTTATGTCTCGATATTAAAATTACTGTAGGGAGAGGAGCCCAACGCTGTCCTGTGGTGCCATTTTCATAAGCAGGCCACAGATCAGGGTGAATCAATGCAGTTATGTTCCTACCTGCCACTAGATTTTACCTTTTGTCCACGAAGACCAGAATGGGTGACAAGCTAATATCATGCCAACATGCAGTAAATACACTCAGGCCTTAGCAGGAGGCTGACATTTCGTGGCTCTTCTCTCAGCTCTGATTTCTGTTGGGCAGTGGGTTTAATTCTCTGCTGTCAAAGTTTTTGTAGTTGAATAGAACAGTTTTTTAGCACTGGTGGCTGGGTACACAAAATGGGTGCAAACCTACTCTCCTGCTGTGTAATTGAGGCTGTTCCTGGAAAGAGAACACTCCAGTGCTCCCCCCTCTACATGAAATCAAACAAACGAGAGCTGGGTGTAGGCTGAAGCCAACAGCCAGGATTTTATGCCCACCTCCAGCTTGCAGTACATCACAGGGCTGCCACAGGTAAGTCAGTTCAGCTGATCTGATGGAAAATGAACTGTTCACCACCCCCCTGTCTCCTTTTAGTCTGTCACATCAGTCTGCTGCTCTGATTTGCCTGTCGCTGTGTCTGGAACTGCCTCTTCAGTAGCAGCTGAATTGGTTAATGAGGAACTAACTGGTTAGCTAGAAACATGCATCTGGTGCATGGTGGTGTGGCTGTGGAACTGACACTGGCTGATACCCAGTGATGTGCCTTGTCCTGCTTCTTCCTCTTGTGCTGATGTTAGCACTGGGGTGCGCAGTGCAGGAGGTGGGTTAGTTTCCTGACCCAGCCAAAACCGAACTCCTTAAAAAAGAAAAGGTTGTTTGCTGCATTTAACCCCATCAATGTTGGAGGCAGGGGAGGGAGCCAGGAATGTGGCTGGAAGGACCAGGGCAGCTCTGCGTGTCCTGCTTGGTCAGCTTAGAGGCACTATTTGTTGGCTACAGGCAGACACTTGAATGACCGGTATGGAAGGGCTTAGACATTAATGGATTGTTTCCAAAAGTGTTTTTAAGGTCTTGCTTGGTATTTGGCAAGAGAAGTGATTCTCCCGGAGTCAAACGCAATGAACCTGGTTTTGTTTCCATGATGCTGATGCAGGGGAAGCAGGAGTCCTGCAGCAAACACCATCCAGCCCTTCTTGTAGTACTTCATTCTGCTGTGTTTGAAATCATAGTCTAATGTAAAATACATCTTTGAGTTTCAGGTGCTTAACCATAAACCAGGGCTTCTGCAAGTGAACTGTCAGCAGCACTGCCCAAGTCCTTCATCTCCACTGAAATGAATGAGTTGAGCATTAACCGCGTCTCTTGGGAGAAGTGTGATAATTCCTCTGTTGAAATAGGTGTTTAAAAAGACAAAACTTATAGTTTCTAATTCTGCTCTACCTGTGTTTAACAGGGGCTTTTGGAGACTGATTGCTGGAGTATAGAACAGGAATGGGGGGATTCTCAAATACGTTTTAAAACAGCTTTAAAAAGTGGCATAAATAAAACCAAACCCCGCTGTGTTTCTGCCAGGTGTGTTAGGAACAGTACATCCCTACTCTGTACCTGTTCTCCATCAAGCCCTGTCAGGAGGCAAACCTGGCATGGTTGCAGCCACCTACTTTGGTTTTATTACCTGTTTCTTTCCAAAATGTGCTAATGTTGGATTCTAGAATCTCATTAAGCTCCAGGCCCAGCTACTGAATCCTGCTTAAGGAGTGCTGGTTCAAAGCTGGAATTTGCAGGGGATGCACATTGTTACCTTACTTTAACTCTCTCACAGTTACTCGGACTTGTGCAGAAAACTGCTGGGCTGTTCCTCACTGGCAGAATTAGTGCTGAGCTTTGCAGTGTGTATCTGGACCAGGATGTTTTTGTGCTTTGCACTTGTGTCATTCAGGCACGTCAATCCCTTCTGGCTTGTTCTGACTGGATTCTGGTAGGAACCATGTGCTTGTACTTGGGCATCACTGCGGCTGTGCAGCAGGATTCCAGCTGGGATGCCAGGGATGGCTGGGTGCTGGGTGCTCAGGTACACTCCATGGTGCAGTCTGCAGTGCTGCTGGGCACACAGGTCACTGTGGGAAAGGTGCTACATCAGGGCTTGGGATTCAGAGTGGTCACTGCTCCTTACCTGACAAATCCTGGTGCTTCCAGGCCTGAAGTGACAGGGAAGGACATGGCCATGCTTCATTGCTGAGCAGAACGGGATGCAGAAGGGAGGGATGGTGTCACACCGGGAGGAGCCTGCAGCCAGTGCTGCCCAGGAAAGGGATTATTGGTTATTGATGACCAGCCTGTTTTGCAGTTACTCTTTGGTTTGGCATTCAGGAGTGACCTGCACAGGAGGGTACCACCACCACCACCTCTGAGCTCCTGTAGCTGCCTGATCTACTGTACTGAATGGACATGTTTACAGGACTTGTGTTGCAGCTCTGCATGTCCATGTGTTGTGCCTCCTTTTCTGGTAGCCCCCCTCTCCTGCCTGCATGTGTTGGGCTGCAGCAGCAGTGCTCTGCATTGCTCCTGTGTGCTTGTACTTGCTGGTGACAGCAGCAGACTGGGGATGCTCTGCGGGCACTCACTGGGTCTGGCTGGGAAGGGACCACTGTGATGATTTTGGCAGCTTTTTGCTCTCCCGTAGGAAATTCCATCTGTTTTGGAAAAAAACCAAAGTTAACATTGTCCTTTCTGGGTTTTGAGGTAGTACATGCTGCTTGTTCAGAGACTTTGCATGGGATGTGGTGTGAGCAGGGAGGATGTGGCCTGACCTTCTGCAGCCAGTGACGCTCCAAAAGAGAGAGTGGGGGAGTGGGGTCTAAAGTAGAATCCTGTTGTTCACTCACAGCACTTAAAGCTGGGTGACTTTTGCAAAACTATGAAGTGAAGCAGCTTGCATGTTTTCCATGAAGTTTGCAGCCAGTTGTCCAGCAAACTGGACACAAAATGCCTGAAACAAAAAGGATACAGTTGGAGAGTCCTAAATAGGCCACACATCAGATGTTGACAGACCTTTGCTTTCCCTCAGACAAGCCAAGGCTGCAGCACGTGATAAGGAGCTTAGTTCTGTAATCATCCAGTGGAGTCTTTGAGCAGAAGCAGTGTTAGAGTGGCTGAAGATGTTGGCAGATGGAGGCAGCTCTGCTGTGCCCAGGTGGCAGGTGAGGAACTTTCCCTGTGGCCAGTCCCAAGGGCAGTGAAATGGCCACAGTGACCCCCCTGCTGGTGGGAACACGACAAAGCACAGGTTCCCCCAGTGATGCTCAGTGCCTGGCTGTGGCAAAGGCAAAAATAGTTCTGCCCATGGTGTCCTTGGGAGCCTGGTTGGAAAAGGTCTGCTGTGGCTTCCTCCAGGTTCACTGTTTGAATGAAGCCTTGCCAACAACCATTTTTATAGGGGCTGATAGAAGAGTAGGGTAGTGATACAGACAGTGGTTGTCTTGAAAGTCTTGTTCTGATTGGCAGCAACTGATGAAGTTTGGGGTTGTCCATATAACCAGTGCAGCCATCCCTTTGGCACACACTGGGATGTGCATGCTGATTCTTGTGTGCAGCAAGTGAGGGCTGAGCTCAGAACAGGTTTTCATGACTGCTGCATTTCCCATTCTGAACTTCTGCACCAGCCTGTGCTTCTGCAGTCCTTGCCCTCCCCCAGGTCAGGGAGCAAGCTCAGCAAGTTATCAGTCCAGCTGATGGTCCTTCCTGGACGGTGCTGCTGCAGACAGCACATCAGATCTGGAGCCATAACCAGACAGTACCTCCTTCACTGCAGCCATTCTCCAGCCAGCAGTTACTTCTGAACAGAACACAGGATGGACAGGGCTCTGGCCCCAGTCCCTCATCCAGTACCTCTGATGTGTTGAGGTCAAGAAGTGGTTTAGACACCAGGTAAACCAGGAGACTTGGTACCATGGTCACCACCCTGCTGGCACAAACCCTTTGAGGTTAACCTGATACGTCATGTATTTGGCTGTGTAGCTGCATCTTGAGCTCGTTTGGGTTACTGCCAGGCTCCTCCATGCTTTCAAAGGCTTGCGGTATCTTTCACTGTAAAACCTGACTTTTTTGTAGTCCCTCTTTCATAACATCAGCTGTGTTGGTTCTTCCACTCATGTGGTGGTGTATTACGTGTTACCCAACATTCACATTGTATGTGCTCTTCATGGCTTGGCAGGAGCTTATTCACGTTTAAGGATGTCATGGTTACTTCCAGGTGGCTGCACTGAGGTGGCTTGGATGTAGTAGAACTGAAAAGAAGCACGAAGGCCAGGGTGACACCAGTATCAGCCAGTGGTATTCAGAAACTTGCAGGTGATTTTTGTTAGTTATGAAAGAAAAGTTGCTATAAAGCAAACTTCAGTGTGGGCTGACTAGGAGCTGTGGGCAGTCACCGCAATCCCCCCTGAATACCATGTCTTGACAGCATCCCCATGGTGGGCTCAGCATGGGCCATGTCCTGGGAGGAAAGCCAGTGGTAGAAAGTCTCTTCTGGGAAGTGCTTCCCTGGCAGCATCATCGACTCTGGCAGCTGGGCACTGCTGAAGGGAACAGGATTGTCATCAGGAAATGCAGTTCTGGCCTCAAAAGGGGCACCGCGGCGTGGCCAGTGACGTGCTTGAAGGGCGATTATAGAAGTACAGGTGAATTTTTTGATTGAAATAAATATGGTTTGTTTTATTTGCTTTAGAACTTTGGGGGTTCTAAAGGTTTGTGGTTTTGATTTTCCCCCTTCTTCCTTAGTGTTGGAATCTGAGCAGACATAAAATAAGTTTTCATATCTCCAAATAGCAGAACTTCACCAGATGAGATGTTAAGAGAAATGCTAAATATTGTGACAGCCTCAGCGAAATTCTTACACTTGGCAACACTCTAATAGTAATTGCCCAAAGCTGGAAAATGCCTGATGGATTTACCCAGGCAGCCGTTGGCTTCATTCCCTAGGAACTGAAGGTTTCAAAATGGGCCACTAAGGGTAGAATCTTCTGAGTTTTGTGACTTAATCACAAAATTACTGTTAAGTATAAGGAATTTGGTTGGGAATTTCCCTGTGAGAAGAGAGCAGTTTTTGTAGAATCCCAGACTGGTTTGTCTTGGAAGGGAGCTTAAAGCTCCTCCAGTTCCAACCCCCTGCCATGGGCAGGGACACCTTCCAGTGGAGCAGGTTGCTCCAAGCCCCTGTGTCCAACCTGGCCTTGAACACTGCCAGGGATGGGGCAGCCACAGCTTCTCTGGGCACCCTGTGCCAGCACCTCAGCACCCCCACAGGGAAGAGCTTCTGCCTCAGAGCTCTCCCCTCTGGCAGGTTCAAGCCAGTCCCCTTGTCCTGTCATTACACTACTCAATGTTTCAGGGACACCTCTGTAGTCACGGATTCTGACCTTCGGAAACACACTTCCTGTGCTCCACATGAAAATGACTGTGTGTGTCCATAGTGCGGGAGCGTGACAAGGAAGCGCGTTACACATCCAGCCATGCATGTCAGCCCTGGCATGTGGGACAACATCAGCTACTGGTGCAAAGGTCTTGCTGCTGATCAGAGCACTGAGCAGTGCTGCAGTTAGTGAAGGAGGTGGTGCCTGCTGTTTGCTTTGGGTATTGCATCAATCAAAGCCCTGATTGCTGGTGTACTTTTTCCCCCTTATGTTTTTATAGCTGTTTAGTCCAGGAATGCTGATTGTTGTTCACTCTCTTGCACAATAGACTAAATGTTCCGGCACTGCTTTGCTCAAGAGGAAGTTGTAATCTTGTGTTTTAAATACAGATAGGACAGAAACTTCCTTCTAAGAAGTTTGGTAAGATTAATGGGATTTATATCTACTTTTTTAGCTGCTTGAAGCACTGGAAGACATTTTGTGAATTACTTTAAATTGCCTTTTTGCTTCCTAGGAATATTTTTGAGACATTGTAGGCACTTTGCTAATTCTCAGTAGAATGAGAGATGGGGGTAGTTGCCTAAAATTAAGCTCCTCCACTGCAGGCAAGGCAGCCGGTGCCTTCTTACATCTCCTGGTGCCTCTTGTTTATCCTACTTCAAGGCCAATGAGGATGTTGGCTGTGATTAAATTTGCTGCTGAGGCAAATGCCAGGAAGATGGAATGGTATTTTCAGGAGTAGCAAAAATAATGATGCTTCTTTCTGTTGAGCACATTGCAGATGGATACACAGTACAATGTGCCAGACAGCAGGAAGTTGAGCATCTCAGTCGTCTTTACTGTCTGGGCTCTTTGCTGCAGACTCCCCCATTTGGGGAGCTCCTCTGCAGGTATCTTGCATTCTTTATTTTGGTGTGTACAACGTTTGGTTTACAGTGTTTGTGAGGCTGCTCTGGAACTTCCTCATCCCCTATGAATACAGCTGGTGTCCTTTTGCAGTGCTGTCTCTGCTGCTGCCATTTCTTCTTTTGTTTGCCAGAGACAAGGTAAGAATTATATGTGACATAAAGTTATCTTCCCCCTCAGTCAGTTACTAACCCACAAGTCTTCCTCTTGGTGAGAAGCCTTTTTACTTTAGATATTGGTGTGCTTTTCAGCAGATTTTTGCAGAGGCAGCCACCAGTGGGGTTAAACTCTGTGTTCACAAACACATCGAACTTGGTACAAGTCTGGTTTTGAATTCAGTGAAACTCTTCAATTATATTCCCAGTTTTCCCCAGTGCTCTTTGAAGTTACTGGTCCTCCTGCTCCTCTCAAGTTGAGACATGTTTTTGCCAGCAAAAGTTGGAGTTGGCAGGGTGTAAAAAAAGAAGTCTTAAGTTCTTCCTTGTTTTTATCTACAAATCTAGGTGTTTCTACTAGTGATATTTAAAAGCATTAATCCCATAGAATCACTGTGTGTGTAAATAGCCCATTGGCACTACTTGTCCTCAAGTGCAGAAGCAGTACTTGTTTTCAGGAGGGCTGTTGATTTTTAACTAAATCACCCATATGTTCATATTCAATTTTTCCTCTCTGAATGCAGTACCATGTAGCAAAATTGGTTTTATTAGCCTGCAGCTTCTTACCACAGTGAAGGTTTTTCTTGTTTCACTTAAACTGCCGTAAATATTGCAAGGGAAATCTGAAGGTTTATAATGGCTCTGTTACTAATAATTATAGACAGGTTGAAATACTTCAAAACCACATAGAATCATAGAATCCCAGACTGGTTTGGGTTGGAAGGGACCTTAAAGCTCATCCGGTCCCAACCCCCTGCCGCGGGCAGGGACACCTTCCACTAGAGCAGGTTGCTCCAGGCCCCTGTGTCCAACCTGGCCTTGAACACTGCCAGGGATGGGGCAGCCACAGCTTCTTTGGGCACCCTGTGCCAGCACCTCAGCACCCTCACAGGGAAGAACTTCCTCCTTATCTCCAATCTAAATCTCCCCTGTTTCAGTTTAAACCCATCACCCCTTGTCCTATCGCTACACTCCCTGATGAAGAGTCCCTCTCACCCATCCTGGTGGCCCCCTTCAGACACGGGAAGCTGCTCTGAGGTCTCCACGCAGCTTCTCTGCTCCAGGCTGAACAGCCCCGATGTTCTCAGCCTGTCTTCATACAGGAGGTGCTGCAGGCCCTGATCATCCTCGTGGCCTCCTCTGGACTTACTCCAACAGCTCCATGTCCTTTTTATATTGAGGACACCAGAACTGCAGCCAGTGCCGCAAGTGGGGTCTCACGAGAGCAGAGGGGCAGGATCCACCTCCTTTGGCCTGCTGGTCACGCTTCTTTTGATGCAGCCCAGGATACATGAAATGAAATGCTTACAGATAGCATTTCTTGGGAGCAAAGTGGAGTTATTAGGGTGAGCAGTCACGCTTTTCACACCGTGCTGACAGAGCAGGAGAGCCTGGCTACCTGCCGCCACTGTTTTCGCTTGTGAGTGTGCATTACTCAAACCATAACACCACTTCCTGCTTATCAGTCCAGTTGGAGGGCTGGTTGTTCCCCTGGTAGGCAGAATGATGAAACCCTTCTCGTTGTTCACCCTGAACAAACAGCAAGGGTGAAACTGCTGGAATAGGTGAAGGGATCTATCACAGAAATGCAAATCAATAGGAAATTTCCAATAGGATTTTGGGTTCATCAATTGAAGAGTAAATAAATAAAACCCCCTCAACAGTAGACAAATACACCCTCAGAAAACCCAACCAAACCAACAGAAAACCCCAATAAACTCCAAACCGGAGGAAGAAATAGCTTTTTATGTATTACAAAAGATTATGTGTTAAAAAGGCTGTTAAATGGTTTTCAGATGTACCTTCGTGCCTGTTCTTCCATTCCAGTTGCATCGGTCAGTCCAAATCCAACTGCTTTTGACTCAGCTGCTGTTGCACTGGGCTTAGTCCTCTGTGGGAGCTGATGTTTCCTTTGTGAGATGCTCTGTGTAAAAAGGACCCGCAGAGGTTAGAGCCTGGTGTCATTAACGCTGAGCCATTTCCTATTGCTTTGCCAATGGAAACGGCGTCATAAACTATTGAAATCCATTTGAAGTGGTCAGAGCTCTGTGCTGAAATCTTTCTGAACAAAACCTGGCTCCAGCATCCCAGTCGTAGCTGAGAACAGAGACAGTGATCAGATCAAAATGTCACATGGAGAAGCTCATTTCGAGCCTGCTCAGTGTCTCCTGATGGATGGCAGGAGTCACCCAGCTAGTTTTAAATGTATTTACCTTGAACTGTTATCACATCTAGAACTGCTTTTTCCCCAGTGCATACTTCATGCTTTCTGCTGAAAACTTCACTAAAATTCAAATAAAGTACAACTAAGTGTGATCTGCTTTTTTTTTTTTTAAAGGCTATTTTAAGTGCATGCAGTTCATAGTGCACATTGGACTTAGGAGCTAAACCACACACTGTGCCTGTTAGTGATAAGGTACAGGTTGTAAAGGTTGTGTAAAATACTGAGTGATTACGGGCAGGTTCCTGCTGGTGTCTTGGAAAACAGACTGCCATGGCATGAGCAAGTCTTGCTGCTGTCATCAGGTCTGTGTTGGTTCGTTAAGGGGAGGTTATCTTAAATGTTAAACTTCTCTTTAATAGTAAAATCAAAGTCTACTGCTAGTTTTCTCTTCTCTCATCAGTTATCTAATCCCTGGCTGTTTAGCAGGTTGGGAGAGTAATTTGTCAGTTTGTTGGTTCAGCAACTACTGTCTTTTCATGCTAATGGGTTTATAAGTAACGGGGCTGTAACGTGCAGAGACCTTCTAACAGTCTTGCAGTGCCTAAAGGTGCTCCAGGAAACCTGGAGAGGGGCTTTGGACAAGGGCCTGTAGGGACAGGCCAAGGGGAATGGCTTGAACCTGCCAGAGGGGAGATTGAGATGAGCTCTGAGGCAGAAGCTCTTCCCTGTGAGGGTGCTGAGGCGCTGGCACAGGGTGCCCAGAGAAGCTGTGGCTGCCCCATCCCTGGCAGTGTTCAAGGCCAGGTTGGACATGGGCTTGGAGCAACCTGCTCTAGTGGAAGGTGTCCCTGCCTGTGGCAGGGGTTGGAACTGGATGAGCTTTAAGGTCCCCTCAACCCAAACTAGTCTATGATATTTCAAGAGTAAGTTGACCCCAACCCAAAGGCAGGATGCTCTGGGAGGAGAAACTTGCAGTGTCATTGAGTGCCTTCCCTGGAGTGTCCTTTCTCACCAAGGCAAGGCTGCTTGTAGGACAGCGAGTGCTGATCAGATACTGCCTCTCACCTCTCTGTACCTGTTCCTGGTGTACAGGTTCCTCTGGCAAGGCTGGAGAATAAAGGCTTTAAACTTAATATATGGTCACAGGTACTGCTGAAGCGGTTCCACAGCAGTTAAATGGTGCTGCCTACCTATGCAATTACTATCTTGGCAGCAGTAAAGGCATCATTAGGGGGTGTGGAGCCCAAGGGCTGCCCCTTCCACAGCTACCTGATATGATAGCAGCCTTCATGAAGAGCCGAGATGGGCCACACTGCACTTGGACTTCAGAGGCACATCCACTTCCTGCATGTGTGTGCTGCCAGAGGACGTGTTTGTAGCCTGTTGTCTCTGGTTCCTGCTTATTTCAAAGTCTGGAAACTTCGGGTTTTTGGAGAAAAAGAACCAGTGCCATTCCTATCAGATGAAGTACTTAGAGCTTTGACTTCAGTGAAAACTGAAAAGGGTTTATTTCTCTTGTAGTACCCAAGGTTCCAGTGGGTGTTTATGCTGATGGTATAGACTCTTTGCAGGAAAAACGGTGCAACTGCTCGTTAGTCTCAGAAATCGGGGCTTAAATAGGAGACTAGAGATAAAGTAGCTGTAGATCAGAACAGTATCACCTGCTTGGATCTACACCTCTGTCAGGTGCCCCCATTCTGTAAGGTATGTAAAACATGATAGCAACATGTGGAAAGTCTGCAGCTCTGTTGTCTCTGCTAGCACAGACTGGTGCTGGTCCTGCATTTCAGGCAGGATTCTGTGGCTCTTCCCCCTTGCCTGTGTCTGGCTGGGGAATGGCCCCTGTGCAGAGCTTGGCATCGCTCCCATTTTTGCCTCCAGATGGACCCTTATTGTAAAAATGCCTTGTGAGCTCTGAGCTGTGGGTATTGATGTGCTCATCCAGAAAGAGCTGCACATTGGGCAGTCAGGCCTGAGAGATGGGAAACTGACTGAACTGGAATGGTCTTAAACAAACAGGATGCTGCGAGGGCTGGAGCAGCTCTGCTCTGGAGCCAGGCTGAGAGAGCTGGGCTGGGTCAGCTGGAGAAGAGAAGGCTCCTGAAGGGGAGACCTTAGAGCAGCTCCAGTGCCTAAAGGGGCTCCAGGAAACCTGGAGAGGGGCTTTGGACAAGGGCCTGGAGGGACAGGCCAAGGGGAATGGCTTGAACCTGCCAGAGGGAAGACTGAGATGAGCTCTTGGGCAGAAGCTCTTCCCTATGAGGGTGCTGAGGCGCTGGCACAGGGTGCCCAGAGAAGCTGTGGCTGCCCCATCCCTGGCAGTGTTCAAGGCCAGGTTGGACACAGGGGCTTGGAGCAACCTGCTCTAGTGGAAGGTGTCCCTGCCCGTGGCAGGGGTTGGAGCTGGGTGAGCTTTAAGGTCCCTTCAACCCAAACCACTCTGGGATTCTGTGAATTCTGTGAATGCGAGTGACCTAAATGAACTTGGTTTTTGATTAACTTCTCAGCTTAATAAAATCTTCTAGTTATAAACAAGAACTTTGCATTAAAAGCTGGTTAAGCTGGAAACCCAGCTGAAAATAAATTGCAGGAAGCTGTGATCATCTAGTTTGAGGCCCCGAATACCTTGATCCACATTCCTTAGTGCTTCGAGCTGCAAAAGATGACAATCCCTTGTGTAAGATTTCCCTCAGTGCAGAAGCTCATTTATCACTTTGAAGTTAATTGACATGTGCTAAATATTTATTCCAAACGGCCCAACACAGGAGCATTGTGTGTGGCCCTGTGCACAGTGCTGGGGCTGTGGAGCAGCCCTTACTGCTTTTAGGCTACTGAAACAGGCATTTCATAGAGTCACAGCCTGGTTTGGGTTGGAAGGAACCTTAAAGCTCACCCAGTCCCAACCCCCTGCCATGGGCAGGGACACCTTCTACTAGAGCAGGCTGCTCCAAGCCCCATTTCTACCAGTCATTCTTCACGTTGGTGCAGGTGGGTGCTGTGGCCATGGGAGGCTTTGTCCTTCCATCCACCTTCTGGAAGAGGGGGGGAATACAAATACCTTCCTTGGCCACTCTTGGTCTGAAGGAGTTGCAAATGTTTCTAGGAAATACCACAACTGCATTTGGAGTTAATCACTTGACACAAGGCAAGCTGGAGAATTATGCACCGTGCTTTTGTAAAAGCAGGAGCCTTGATTTCTCTATACAAGTGGTGAATGAAGGAGGGGATTTCTAACACAGAGTGGAGGCTGGGAGTGCAGTTCTGGTACGCTGAGCTGGTGTGTGGGAAGGGCAGGGAATAGGATCACAATCCGGATACGAGCTGCTCGCAGGCTCTTTTACAATGATTCTTGGAGTGTTTGGTGTCCAAGCAGCTTGTTTTCAAAGTACGTAAGCATGAACTGCGTGAAACTGTAGCTATTCTGAGCTGTACATAAATTGTAGTTTACTTGGGCTTGTCTAATGGTTGTAAAATCTCTGGGTTTGCCAATAATCCTCCATGATGCACAAAATCCTCCATAAAGAACGTCTCATCACTGACACTTCCCCAGCATCTGTCACCACATAACCACAGCCCATTAACAGCTTTATCTTTGAGTAAGAAAACTTTATATGCCCTTAATGAAACCATTAGCACAGAATTAACCAGACTAAATACACCAGCAACGTGTTGCTCAGCACTTCGAGATCTGGCATAAAGCTGGAACGTGTCAGATGATGTTTGTGTCATGCTTGATCCTGCAGAGCAAACGCTCTTATGTGTTACCCAGAACCCCAGGCCTGTTCCCACTCCCGTTGGATGAGGCTGGATGTTGGACTGGACCCAAAGCACTGGGGAGATTTACTGGTTGTTGGAGTGAAAGTCACTGAAGGGGCTTATTTTGGATCTTTGGGGTCAGTCAAGGTGACTTGTGCTCTGTGGTTTCAGTCACTTCTGCTGAATCAACCTGTGTGACTCTGTCCTTGGCAGCCTCGGCTGTGCCTTCACAAAGTACTTCTCCGTTCTCCAACACATCAGTGTAATTCTGAAGTAATCAAATCCAGCATATTCACAACCAATTGTAGAACTGAAGGTATGTGCAGGGCTTCTGGATACCAGGGCATTATCTTGAAGGACTGTCAAGCTTCTCCTGATGGCATCTGACAAAGTACAGAGTGGCTGCAGGAGCAGTCTGCTTTTAGGAGAGGAGCTACTTTGTGTGTATTACAGGAACATGCTCATCATGTCACAGTTGTCATCCTCTCGGAGCAGAGGTAAGGGAAGCTCTCTGCTCTTGGGATTTCCTACTTCGCTCCAGGAAATCTGCAAAGGTTTGAGGTAATGGCACTTAGAGATTAAAAAGTCTCAAGCCTTTATTTGCTGCCATTCCTGGTGAATGGGACTGAGCTGTGGGAGCTCACAACGTGGAACTTCAGCAGAGCTGATCGCTGTGTCGTGTTAACTGTTTCCTGCTGGGAGTCTCACAGAGCTGGAGAGCGCTGAGGAAATGAAGTGTGCATGTGCCTGAGCTCAGGAACCAGGAGCAGGGCTGGCAGGACAGAGCTTGCGTCCACACTGAGCTTGTGAACTACACGGACGGGGCTTGGAGCAACATGATGTAATGAAAGGTGTCCCTGCCCGTGGCAGAGGGATAGAACTGGATGAGTTTTAAGGTCCTTTCCAACCCAAACCAGTCTGGGATTACATGACCAAGACTGTCGTGCAGTGGACAAGTTCTGTTCATATCAAGGGGAGAAGGAGAAACACCATGAAGGGAAGCTGCACTTGGGTCTTACTCCATGTCATAATTAGTGCTTGCTCATCAGCTGTCAGTGTTTGGTGAGTCTTTCCCACACTGCAGCTCCCACCAAAGCCTTTAGCCACACGCAGTGCAGATCAGATGTAGGTGCAGTTTGTGTTCACTGGCAGTGTTTTGGGAACTGTGGTGTACCTGTTGCCTGCCCGGATGTCTCGGGGAGAGCTCGCTGTTGCCCGTTGTCACCCGTTGGGTGCATACCTGTCTGGGTGGGGTGAAGCTGAGCTTGGAGAAGTCTACCTGTACAGCGAGTCGGACCAGTCCTCCTGCACTGGTGGATCCTGCTGGGTGTGGAGCTCTGTGTTGGTGCTGTCGTGGGTGGGCTCCTCTTGCAAGAGCTTGCGTTGTACAACTGCTTTTGAGCAGCACGTGGCTCAAACCAGTTTCAGTGGTGGCATCTCTCTTCTCATGTCCATCAGTAGAGACTGTTGTGTGGACAGGACCTTGGAGTAGGAGTAATAGGAAACATGCACAAAGTTTGTTTATATGTAAGTATTTATAGGTATGTTCAGTATGTGCATTTCACAGCATTAAGCAGCAAAGCTGAAGAAACACTTGATTTGTATTTGAATGAGCTGCTTCTGCAGGGACCTGCTGCAGCTCCGTAACCTCACCTGGCAGGAGCTGCACCAGCGACTGTTGCCTTGATGTGTTGGGGTGATGGTGAGCAAGGATGTTTTTAGGTGGCTCAGCTTGGCTGTTGAAGCCTGCTGGGTTTTGTGGTGTAGCCTCTGGTCTGTGGTGTGTTATGAGTGATCCTTGAGCAGCTTCTTGGCATGCTCCTTCATGTGACAGGCGGTGGGCAGCAGGCATCTGGCAACCTTTAAACAGCTTTGTTGAAGAAGGTGAACACAGGGGTAGGCAGCTTAGTTTATCTAGGAAGAAGAGTGGACAACAAGCAATGGAATGTGCTGTGTACTCCTCTGTGCTGAGTGGCATTTGGGACAAGATGTGAATGACTTTTTGGGCATAAATCTCACAAGTCCTCCCCTTTTCTTTGTTGTTCAGCTGCTCTTCAGGCCCTGAAGCGTAAGAAGAGGTACGAGAAGCAGCTTGCACAGATAGATGGCACGTTATCAACAATTGAATTTCAGAGGGAAGCCCTTGAGAATGCCAACACGAACACTGAAGTGCTTAAGAACATGGGGTTTGCTGCTAAAGCTATGAAAGCTGCTCATGACAACATGTAAGTTATTCCCTTCTACATCTTTCTATAGGCCCTTTAGTTTGTCATTTGTTTGAGCTGCTAAATGCCAAGTGTTTCATAACCAAAGGTAGAGCTAGAGTAGCAAAATCTTTCAAAATGCTCTTACTTAAGCTAAAATACTAGATATACTTTGATATTGAACAAAATATGCAAGTATCAATGCTTTCACGGTTTCCCACAGTTTTATACAGCACAAAGCTGCTGGTTTTGTCCAAAAGAAAGCTAATGCCAGTGTAGGCTAAAGCAGATGGGAGGGTGCACCAGTTACAGATCCATCTAGTAGCAGCAAGCATTTTAAGCCTCAAGGGAAGACTTTAATGTCTTTCCGTGCAGTGGAGTTTGTGTTTGTAGCAGTAATTGAAGGTAAACTGCATTGTGGGAATGTTGTACTTGCTCCAGAGGCAACTATTATAGATGTAATAATGCTGGATGAGGGAATGGAGCAGTTCATTATTAATATTGGTAATTCAGAACAAATTCTCTTCGTGTGAAGGCTCTGTATATAAATGCTGTGAGCTAAGCTGCAAGGGCAGAGTAAAATATACATGCACAGTTTTGTTGAGGTGGGGATAACATTCAGACTTGCATGCGAAGTATATTTTGGGGAAGGACCTTATAAATATCACCGTGCTGTGGTGCCTCTGCAAAACCCAAGAAATAAAGCCTGAAGAAACACTTGGGAAAGTGCCTGATTCTATTGAACCCTTTCTTTTCTTTTCCAGGGATATTGATAAAGTAGATGAATTAATGCAGGACATTGCAGAACAGCAAGAGCTGGCAGATGAGATTTCAACAGCCATCTCGAAGCCAGTAGGATTTGGGGAAGAATTTGATGAGGTATGCTTGAAATTTGCCTCTGTTGATATCATAGAATCATTCATGTTGGAAAAGAGCCTTAAGATCATTGAGTACAACCATTAGCCCAACACTGCCAAGTCCACCACTAAACCATGTCCCTAAGCACCACTGGTATGTGTCTTTTAAATACCTCCAGGGAGGCTGACTCATGAGATCTTTCGTTTGAGATCTGCATATTGCATGGGTCTAGGTGTAGTTCTAGGATATAAATTCTCTCCTAGAACTTGTTACTTAGCTGTTGTTACAGTGCATAGAGCAGCTGTGGCCCTGACTTTCTGATGAGAATGCTCTGATTTGAGAATGACCTTAGATTTCTTCTTCCCTTCACTGCTTTCCTCACCCACCAAGAACTCATATACAGGAATTCAGGCTCCTTATCTCCTCACTTTGCTCTGATCCTGTGCATTTAAGCAATTCTCGTTAATAACACAACCAGCTAAATCTACTTGCTAATAAATATGACTTAAAGTTTCCTCTTTTTTTACTTCTTTTTTCTCCTTTAAAACCCAGGACGAACTCATGGCAGAACTAGAGGAACTAGAACAAGAAGAACTAGACAAAAACCTGCTGGAAATAAGTGGTCCCGAGACAGTACCACTACCAAATGTGCCCTCAATATCAATACCATCAAAGCCAGGTATGGATGGGGCTTTACCAGAACCATCTTGGATTGTTTCAGAGTATGTTTATTACAACTGCCAGCTTGTCAGATGTGAGAGATGTCACTGCAGGCAGCACGGAGAAGTTGCTTCATGAATCACAAATACATCTAGTGCTGTTTCTCCGTGGGGGTAACCTGCCTTTCAGAGCCATGCAAATGAATATCCATCACAGGAACAGTTATTATCTCTTCTGCACTACCAGTTTATCTACAGCGTGGGTGATGCTCAGGGTAGAGCGGAGATGTGTAAAAATGAAGCCTTCTACCAGTAGCTGCTGGCGCAACAGGGAAGTAATCTTGACAGACATCCTAAGGGGGGAAAAAAGGGAGTGGAGAGTAAATGAGCTCTTGGAATTAGTCCCAGGCTAGTGCAGATTCCCACACTGAGCCATGCTTCCTGGCTGCTGCTTTGGTTTTTAACTTGATCCCAGCTTTTCTGGCTTTTGGGATGAACTAAGCTCAGAGTTCCCTTTCGGGACAGCTGTTGCTGCCTCTGAGATTTGCACATGCTCAAGCCAGACAGGCCCAAACTTTGGGCCATCCCAGTCTTAGAGCACATGTATCTTAGAAGTCTTAGTTACTGTGATGATTTTACATGGGGAATGGGCAGGAAATGTTCATATTCACACAGGCAGTTCAAAGCTGCTGTTAAATGTGAACTGATCACTGTTCTATGCACTAGAAGTGATACCTCATGAAATACCACTGGGTCGGAATACCTCTGGCATGCACTGATGGATACAACCCTTTACTAGCCTATTTTGCTGAACCTGCCTTAGGGTGTGATGAATAAGTTGTAGACTTTGTGGCTCCGATTCCTGTGCTTACTTAAATAAAAAAGGGCCAAAACAATAGTGGTTGAAAGTAGTCCCAGTGGGTCAGTGTGTCTGTAATTGCCTTGCTGCCCTTCCAAGCTTAAAAGGACTTGGGCAACATCAGACACTGCCAAACAGCAAGGTTCTGCTTTAGGTGGCGTGCTGTGAAGTTTGCTCATGTGCCTTAGAGTTCTTTTATTATGGCAGAATTGATTTAGTGTTTTCCTGGTTGTGTTTTGCTTGGCAGCATTGCTGACAAGTGATGATGAGAGGGGAGTAGGTTCTATCAGAAGAGCTTAAACTCGCTTCAGGTCCAAAAGCAGGAGAAAGAGATTAAATAAATGTCCTTACCATTTGATTCCCTAGCTGGCGTAAATGGTATTTGTTCTCTAAATAGTCTTTGGGTATGGATGTTAAACCATACTGACTTGAACCCAAGTACACCCAAATACGTAATATTCTTGCATTATATTAAGTAGAGGTGACTGTGCACTAGTCAGAGGCTTTGTAACTGTGCACATATTTAACTGTCCTACATAAGACTTATGTAGGCAGAGCACTTCCTAAAATAATAAAAATAATACAAATTATGAATGTTTTTGTAGTAAAAATGCTGAATATAAACCTCAGTGTTTTACAGGCTTTTTGTTAAGCTGCTGTTGGAAGGCAATTGGAATTCCATTACTGTATTTAAAGGGCATGCTACTTAAATAAAACTGCTCCAAGGCTGGCATTTGGGAAGCTTTGGGATTCTGAGGTGGTGCTGGATGGGGATTTTGTGTGGGTTTGCTTTTGGTTTTATTAACCTAAATAATTTTTCACTTAAAATTGACTTAATATGCACTGGGATCAAAGGTTTGCTTCTGGCCATCATGGGTCAGGCTTTCAAAGGGACTGCTTCACCTGACAAGGCGTTGGAAAGAAGTAATGTGCCTTCTGCAGTAAAGCTGCCTCTATTACCTCCTTTTTAGTCACTGAATGGAAAATGCTTGTGAGCTTTCCTGCTTTTCCAGCTCTCAGGAGCTGTCTGGATTTTGACTTCATCAGTCTGAATGAGAAACTTTCAGCTGTTGCCTGTCAGCTGAGTTGATGTCAGAAGGAATTCGGGGAAAAGCTGGTTTTGTTTAAAGGAGACTGGAAGAGCTTAATATAGAAAACCAAATTCCAAACTTGGACAAATGATAGGTCTGGAGTTTGACTTAAAGCTGACTCAGTTCTCTCTTAACACAAATGTTTCACTGGGAATGACACAAACTATTTTGAGTAGGAATGATTTGACCCTTTTTTTCCCTTTGGAAGCAAACCCATTGCAGCTATTTCTGGGTTAAAACCTTCTTGCTCAGTGAATGGTTTAATCTCCAGAGACTGAATTTGTCCCATTATGACAAATAGCAGCATTTGCTCCCTTGGAAGGACCAGAAGTGAGGGCAAGGCAGTGTGTAGCCTGCTGCTCAACGTTCCCATCCAGCCTGCTGCTAGAGGGGGGCACTAGCACATACCCACAGTTAGCCCTTCAGCCCCTTGAGGAGCTTGAACTGTCAGGAGAGTTGGAGGTCTCCAAATTCTGTACCTGGTTAGACGAAATCACAGTAGAGTCATAGAATCCCAAAATGGTTTGGATTGGAAAGGACCTTGAGAACATCTACTTCCAACCCCCTGCCGCGGACAGGGTCACCACACACTAGACCATGTTACCCAAGGCTCTGTCCAGCCTGGCCTTGAACACTGCCAGGGATGGGGCAGCCACAGCTTCGCTGGGCACCCTGTGCCAGCGCCTCAGCACCCTCACAGGGAAGAGCTTCTTCCTTATATCTCACCTGAACTTCCCCTCTTTCAGTTTGAACCCGTCACCCCTTGTCCTATCACTACAGTCCCTGAGGAAGAGTCTCATTTGTTGCCCTTTGAGGGCTTCATGACAGAATAAGGAATTGATTTGTTATGGGGGAGATGTTGTACTCCTGGATGAAACTGTGTCCCTCTGAGAGGGGCTCAGAAGCTGAAGGCTTGGGGTCTGCTGGAGGCTTGGTGCTGATGGAAACCAACAGACACCACTGGTCACACATTACCCTTCATGCAGTCTCTGTTGCTCTATGCAAGCTGTTGGTTTTCCACTTGAAGTGGTAACGTCAGGAAGTTCAGCCCATGCTGGTTTTTCCGGAAGGCACCTTTTACTTCAGTTCTTGTGTATTTTTTATCCTCTGCTGGCATTTGGTGCTTCATGTATTGGTTTGGTCAGTGGCACAGAGGCTTCTCTACTGCAAAGAATCAGGTTCTGTCAAGATTCTCACTCATTTGTTTCCTTCTAATGTTTTGCAGCCAAGAAGAAAGAGGAAGAGGAAGATGATGACATGAAAGAGCTGGAAGCTTGGGCAGGAACCATGTAACCACAGCAGTAACTACCTGGCAAAAGACTTTGATTACCTATTCTGGGTGCAAATGTGTTGTGTTGAGGAGAAAGCATAAGCAAAATGTCTTTATCTTTAATTTTAACCCAAAGCAGTGGGAACTGCATTGCTGTTTTCTGCGTAGCATGGTCTGCACAAAGGAAAGAGAGGGGAGCAGAGGGAGTTGCCTGCGGTTTATACGGTTGAATTGCTGTAAAAAGGTCTTTGCAAAATCAAAACATTCAGCTCTTGGACTGTGCTACTGCCACTGCTGGATCTTCATCTGCAAAGTTTGGGCCATATTGAATTGAAGTAAGCTGAAAAAGAACACTCTGTCATTTTAAGTCAGTTTAAGTGTGTCTAGAAGTCTCGTGAGGCATTTACGAACCAGGACAAGTCGTAAGCCACCATCGGCTTCTTATTGTGTTTAGGTGCAAAAATGCTTTAGGTTTTTAGTTCTTTGCAAGTTCTATTTATATCCCTTGACTGATGTGTGGCCAGCCTTGTGTTTGTCACTGCAACAACCTAGTCACTACTCCCATTTCAATCAGTGAGGAGGCTTTGCAATTGGCAGATGCTATCTTGGAAGTAGGGAAGGTTTCAGTTTCAGTTGTACATTTTTCTACCTAGCACTACAATGTTGATTGCTTTTTTGTGATAATTCATAACCCATTCAGATACATGCACACAATTATTTTAATTAAGAAACTACTATGGATTGCACTGTATTAAATATCTCGATTAATTTTCACTTGGTGCTACTGGTGTCAGTTCTTTTGTGGTGCTTAATCTGACCATAAGTTACCTGCAGTTTGGCCTCTTTCTACACGAGTAACATGGTCTTTAGAGCTAGTTGGTTGTGTGTACTACACTTGTATAAAACTACAGCCTTAGCTGAGTAACACTGCCAGAGAGCTGCTTCAGCTGGTTTACTGTAGTAACACCCTGGTCCCCTGTGTCAAAATGCCCACACTAAGAATTCAAAGCTGAATTAATAGTAGAAGCAGCAGGTTTAGGATAAAGCTGGGAGCCTCAGCTTTCTATTTTTCCTCATAGCAATGGTATCTGTTATGCTCTGTGCTAACAAATGTATTTTAAAGCAGTGGTATTACAGGAGTTCTGGGTGAGCATCTCAAGTGCAGTGAAGTGTCTTAATAGAAGTGCTCAGGTGTAGCTGGGAGAAGAAAAGAAATTCCATAAGCACCGTTAATGCTTTTAAGGTTACTGCTGTTACTAGTCAGAAGCTGTAAGTGATGAGGGCACCAACTGGCAGCCCAGCTGTGCCTGGGCTGTGCTTTACTTCCTGCTCATTTAGCCAACTGCTTTAACTAAAGGAAGAACCTGTTGTGCACAGCAAGGGGCAGATGCCGTGATGAGTGTGTGTTGTGATTCCCGTTTTCTTTTAGCCAGGCAGCTGGAACAGCCTTATTCTTCACAGCCTGTTTATTGTGGATTATTTTAATAAATGACAGAGTGGTTTCTTAATCCCATAATTTATTGGTGTGTCTGAGGAGTATCACCTTTCTGCTTTGAGTATCACTGATGCATTGCATAATATCAGTGCATAGCTAAAATACCTGGAGTAAAATGGAATGGCTTTAAGCTGAAAGAGGGTAGATTTAGGTTAGACATTAGGCAGAAGCTCTTCCCTGCCCAGTGCTGCTCCCTATGAAATCCGTCTTCTGTGTCACTGGATCTTTTCCTTTCCAGATGTATAAATGGATTTTCCATGTGCCTTTCCTCCAGCGGATGTTCTTCTGGGGACTCTTTTAACATACAGACATTTAACAGTGAGAACCTTCAATGTAGTGTTAAATAGGCAGGAAATAAGCAGGGCTCCATTAGCCACTGGGTGGCAAATCACTCTCCAGTTGCTTAACTGAGGAGCTGGAAGTGGATTTGCTCTTTAGTTAATGCATGGTGGTAATGGGCTCTTGGGAGGTGCTTCCTGGGGCTTCCCTGGTGTGAGTGTGAAGAGCTCGTTGGAGTGTGGCCTCACACACGGGAGCAGAGCAGAGCATTGGGAACCATCTCAGGTTGTGGTGTATGTTCTCCAGACACAGTCACCAGAGCCCTGACTAGCAGAGCTGTGTCTGGGGAAGCCCACACTGTGCATGGCCACTGGTGGGGTCAGAGGGGACTTCAGTGCCAACCACAGCAGCAAAAAAGGGGCTGATGGCTCCGGGGAGGGTTTGGGGGCTGATTCCTGCAGTTGTGGGGAGCCCGGCTCTGACCATGCTCAGCAGCCCAGTGTCTGCACCCCTGCGGTGGTGGGTGGTTAGTGTGGTGCTCTGGGGATGGTGGAGGTGTGACTGCTCTCCACAGGCATGGAGAACCCCTGTCCTCAGCTCGGGAAGGGGAATGTGGAG
>NW_009928200.1:0-2331 GCF_000696875.1 Nestor notabilis | reverse complement strand
GAGCTGCTGCACCCTGCACATGAACAGGCCGTGGCATTTCATTTAGGAGTGAGAGCCTGAAGTGCTGCCACCCCACCTCTGTCACACTCACCCTTCCCATGGCACCCATGGAGCCGGATCCCACCTCGGGACCTAGTCCTGTAAGGGGTACAGCCGAGCTTGCTTCTCTGCCAAATAAACCCAGCTTCACAGCAGCACAAAACAGTCCCTGGCTCTGTCTTCACCCCCATGTCTGATGGGAGTTAAGGTCTGGTTGCTTCTGCCCCTGATTTTCCCAACTCTAAACTGAGCCTCCGGCTCTGGGCTTTCCTGCGGGATGGATGGGTGCCACGAGGCCGGGCCCTTGGGAGCACCGAGGTGGGTGCTGTGGGACACGTGCTAGTCTAGAGCTGGAGCTGGGAGCCCCGGCCCTGCTTTGCTCTGGGGGAGGTTGGGGCTGTGGCCATGTTTTGGCACTGAAGGACTGTCCTGGCTCTGGAGGTCACAGCCTCGGCTGAGCCTCTTGTGCTTCTCCTTCCTTCCTCCTCTTGGCCCTGCCCTGCCTGCATCCTCTGTCAAAACCACCATGGAAACCCATCCCATGCTCCTGTGATGCTCCAGCTTCTCCATCCCCAGCACAACCCGTGTCACCTCCTGGGGCCCTGAGGCCACCTCCAGCACCCTGCACATCTCTGGTGAGTGACACTGGGACATCCAAGAAGCAGAGTGGGCTGGAGAGCCCTTTGGCTGCGCTGGGGGCCACAGTGCTGCATGGCCACAGGGTTCCTCCTTGGTTCCCCTGGGATGCTGGTGTCCCGGGAAGCACCGTGGGCTCCTCTGCGGGTACCCCCAACCCACTGGGTTACTGTGGCAATGTGCCTGCATCCCCGGAGATGCCATCACCAGTTCGGAACGCTCCCTAATCCCTATGCAGACGTGTGTTTCAAGCCTTTCATTAAAGCCACTCAGCTTGTTGGAGGCTGCGAATGCAGCGTGTTTATGGAATCAGCCTGCTGCAAGAATGAGTTTCTTCTTGCTCAAGAGCTGTAATGCCTCGAATCAATACAGTAAGTTAAAGCATTCTATTCCAGCTCTGCTGAGAGGATCTGGAGCTGGACATTTGTCTGCTGTGCTCCGTGCTCCCGTTCTCCCCTGCCTCTTATTTTTAGCATTATTTTGGATTCTTAGGACAAGATTGCACTCTGCTCATCTGGAAAGCTCTTCCCCCTCAAAATCCTGCTCACGTACGGCCTGTGCTCAGCCCTGTGGCAAATAAAAGAGCTCTCTTGACTTAATTTTCAAACATCAAGGTCCATTAAATCAAACTGATGCTTTCCAGATCTTGTGCCTCTCAGCAGCCTGGCCCCAGCCCGTCCTCCCCTGGCTCCAGGCATTTTGGCTCTGAGCTGGGCAGGATTTCGAGGCTACATTTTAGGGTGTTCTCAGAGGTTTCCCCTTGTCTTGCCTGTGCTATGGGAACACAGTGACATCCTCCTGCATGTCGTCTCGGAGCATCCCTTGCTGGCTGTCCCATGGGTATGAAGGAGGGATGGTTGGCTGGATCCAGCTGGGCCGGGGGTCAGCTCGTTCTCCACTTCTGCTGTTCCTGGCCTTCTGCCCTTTGCTGTTTGCTTGGCTCTTCACCTGCAGTGATGCTCCTGTTCTCGTTACCTGCTGTGCTAACTGGGGGGTTCCCCATCCTCTTCCATGATGGGCTCCATGCATGCAATGTGAGGAGGTATTGCAGAAGGACCTGGAGGGTGGTCAGCAGGAGGAGGGACACAACACACAGGGGCTTGGATGGATCCTCCCTGTGCATGGTGAGTTCTCCACAGTTGGCTGCCTTCACAGCTCCCGTCCTTGCCCAGGGGCCGATGGTGCCAGAGACTCACCTATGGGATGAGGGAGAAGGTGGCTCTGGGGCTTGGTGGGACTGAGGGTGACTGGGGTCCTGGGTAAGCAGCACCCTGGCTTGAGGGTCCCAGTTGTCCCAGCACCAGTGGGGTCTAGACTTTTTTTTTTCGCTTGGCCCGCTGCCGTGCCTGGTCCTATCCTCGGCCGTGCTTGCACACACGTGTGCGCACAGCCCGCTCCAGGGAGCACACACCATTCACAGGCAGCCCCCTGGCACGCCGGAGGCTGAGCCCGGCTCGCTCCATCCCTGCAATATCCGGCTTGAACACACGGAGGCAAAGCTGCTTTTCCGGACAGACCCCGCGATGCTCAGTGCGGCGGCCGCAGGCAGAGGCTCCTGCACACCCTCCCGGCGCTTCCCGTGGGGTTCAGGGGAGGCACCGGCCCCCGTTGCTGGTGCTGCGGGGCACAGGGTGCTGCCCGCGGGCTCCATCCCTC
>NW_009928199.1:783-6257 GCF_000696875.1 Nestor notabilis | reverse complement strand
GGTCCGCCCGCCTGTGCCTGCCTCCTGCAGCAACTGAAGCAGCAGCGGGACAAGCTGAAGCAGTATCAGAAGCGGATAAACCTGAACCTGGAGCGGGAGCGAGCGCTGGCCCGGCAGCTGCTGAAGGACGGCAAGAAAGAGTGAGGGGGGCACACACACCCCGGGGGGAGCAAGGGGCAGGAGGTGCTGGCCCGGGTGTCGATGGGCTGCGGAGCTGCTCAGGGTTGTCCTTTAAGAGAGGAAGCTCAAAGCTTTGTACCTCCAACCAAGAGAGACACAGCCCGTCAATACACTGCTGTTAACCCGCTGCAGCTCTCTGCCCCCGCAGCGCAGTGTTGGTGCCTCTGTGTGTCATAAGCACTTTGTGCTGGGGGTCGTTTTGCTTCACCCCAGCACGTACACTTGGTATTTCAGTCACCAGGTTTGTGAATTTGCTCGCCCTTTTTCCTCCCAGGAGCAGTTCAGAGCTGTCATTTAACTTGCACGTGGCTTCAGCCTGTTTTGGATAGAGCATGAAGCAGATGCGGTTTGGATGTGATTTTTTTAGGCTGACTTTCTTTCATCTGTGCTTTTCCCTCCTGTTTCCCTTAGAAAAGCCATGCTCTTGCTGAAGAAGAAGCGTTACCAAGAGCAGCTTCTAGATAGAACAGAAAACCAGATCAGCAACTTGGAGCGGATGGTGAGTGAGGAGCCGGGGCTGTGAGTGGTCAGCCCCGTGAGCCCCTGCCCTGGGGGAGGTTCCTTCTGCATCTGTGGGATCACATTTTGACTCTCAATCCGTGCTGGGACTCTGGTCCTCTGTCCAAAGGGCAGATAGCCCTGAAATTCCCTGGGATCATACGTATGCCGTGGCCCTTCCCTGAAGCACCGAGCAGTGAGTGTGCTTGGAATCGCCAGGGCAGGTCACGTGTTAAATACGTGTTTGGTAAGTTAGTGAAGCTTTACTCACCGTGGGGGGAGCTGCTGGAGAAACCTCCCCCAGCGCCATGACTGCAGAGATGGGGGGGATGTTCTGGGTGGCCGCAGAGACTGGGGCCTCAGCTGAGGCTGTCAGCTAGAAAATCAGTCACAGGGCTCTTGGATGTGCTCTCGCAGCCGCCTGTGCTGAGGCTTTGTGTGTGTGTTTCTTACTACTGGTAGAATTTAATCCTCTCTTCTCTAGAGAAAGGGCTTTTGACTGATTTCTCCTTGCAGTTTCTTTGGGTTCTTGGCAGACTGTATCTGGCCAACAATGGGAACGTGGCAGCCTCTGACATTTCCCTTTCTCCTTTCTGTTTCAGGTCCAGGATATTGAATTCACCCAGATCGAAATGAAGGTCATTGAGGGCCTGAAAATAGGCAACGAATGTCTGCACAAGATGCACCAGGTTGGTGTGACCAGGCTGGCTGAGCAGGCTTTTGCCTTGGACCAGGCAGAGTCCTGCCTGTTTGTAGCCATCTCCCTGCAGATCTCACATCTGGATTTTGGTTCTTTTCTTCAGGTTATGTCAATAGAAGAAGTAGAAAGAATAATAGGTGAAACCCAGGATGCCGTGGAGTACCAGAGGGTACGTACTGTGTGCGTGAGGAGCTGTGAGCAGAGGCTCCCTGCCATACAGAGCTGCTCTGAGGAGCAATGTGTTCCCAGCCTCATTTAAGAGGCAATCAGATGAGGAATGGAAGCCCAGTTGCCTGCAGAAAATTTAGCTGTTAGTTTTCCTGAGTACCCCTTCACCCTGTTTTTATGCTGCTCTCCCATGTGTGTGCAGCCAGAGAGCTGCTTCTGCTGCACTGTTGTTGACTGGAGTGTCTCTCTTCTCTTCCATAGCAAATAGACGAGATACTGGCTGGCAGCCTGACAGAGGAGGATGAAGATGCCATTCTAGAGGAATTAAACGCTATTACTCAGGTGGGACTGATGTAACTACTGTAAATCCACATTTTCAGGAAGCTGTTTGTAATAGGGGAGAAAGTACCTTTTCCCATTCTCAGTAGTTTATCTTATTGCACCAGAGATCTCAGTCATACCTGTTTATGCCCAATTATTGTGTCATCAAAGGCCAAGCTAATCACTCCAGGGGTCAGTGCCCGCCACCAGATGTGTGTCATGTGTTGTCTTCCATGTTCTTACAGGAACAGATGGAGCTTCCAGAAGTTCCTTCTGAGCCACTCCCAGAGAAGATCCCAGGTATGCTTTACATGCTCTGCAGCTTTGGCTTCTCTTCTTCTCAGTTCTGTGCAATAGTGTGAGACCCTCTCCTGGTGTAAGTATCGTCTCCATTAAGAACACCCATGGCTCTGGTCTCTGTTCACTTGGCATCTGGTCATTCTTCTTCAGGAATTCCTTTTTGTTACCTCTCCTGTTCCTGAGTCCTGGTTCCTCCCCAGGAGATGCCTGGAGATCATTCTCATTCTCTGTTTCTGTAACAAGGTTCTTTTTCTTCCACAGAAGCGTCTCCCGTCAAGAACAGGCCAAAGCCAGAGCTGGTGGCAGCGTCTTAACTCCTGCTGCTGGGGATTCCCCCACCTACCTTTCACCCAGGACAGTTTGCCACTCCAGCGTGTGCTGGGAACAAGCAATGCCTTGGCAGCACCCCAGCTGTGCTGGGCAGATGTGGAGCAGGATTCCCTGTGCAGGGTGGGGAACCTCAGCTCATCATTGCTCTTGTATCAAGATTATTTTCTAGTGCTTTCTTTTTTTGTAACTCAAACCTGAAGTCACTCAGCTGCGCTGTCGCGGGATTAAACAGCAACTCCTCGACTTGGGAAGCCAAATGCTTTCTCTGGGACTGATTTCAGTGAAGAATCTGCCTTTGCTCTGGCTGAGTCCCCAGGAGATGCCACCCTTGGAGCGATGGAGTGTTTGAACTGCTTGGGCAAGAACGAGCCGCTGCCCTTGGACCCTCCAGACCACGTTGGTGTCTTCTCTGCCCTCAGTCCTTTGCTTTCCCGCTTCTGATTCTGTTTGTGGAAGAGCTGCTGGTGCCTCCTGTGCTTATGTAGATCCGACTGGCTGGTGTGTGTGAGGCCTGGCAGGGCACAGGCAGCCTGGAAGAAGGCAGCGAGCCTGAGCTGCTGCAGGCTGTGGCACCGTGCTATGGGTTGGAAGCGGTTCTGTGCGAAACCAGCTCACGAGTGACGTGTTCTCACTTGAGCAGAGGTCAGAGGATGGCTCAGCAGCGGCGCTGACGCAGGAGAAGCTGGATCTCGGTGCAGGTGACAAGGTGGCCTGTGCTGGGCGTGAGGGAGGGGCACTTGGTAACCATTCCCGTTGGGATCCCGCTCCGCCTGCGTGTACTCATGGTGCTGAGTGAGACCTTGGGGTGACAGAAATCTGATGAGCCTCTTCAGATCCCAGCAAGGAGTCTTGTGCCTGCGTTGTGAGCCAGGAGCCATCCCTGGCTGGCTCCGCACCATCGACAGAGTTCACCTTTGCAGTGTTCTGCTGGGCTGGGATCGATTCCGCTTCCAGTTGCCAGCTCGTGTTTGATATTTCCTTGCAGGGTCAGAGACAGGAAAGGTCGGGCTGGGATAAACATGAGGCTCGTTCTGTACCAGACATGAAGGTTCTTAGATCAACACTCCAAAGACGCTGCTCAGTAAGCAGAGGGCAGAGCAGTTCCATCCGTGCTGTGGATGGGCTGGTGCTTCCCGCGGTGCGGCGGGCGCTCGGGTCGGCGCGGATGCGGGGTTTGGAATGCTGCCTGGCCGGGCAGGTGGTGGGCAGATGTAGCTGTGCATCTTGTAGTTCTTGGAAGCAAGCTGTACTTGCCAGCCTGCAGATGCTCTTCAGGACACTGTGCATCTTTATTTATTACATTCTCAAAGCCACAACCCTTAGTCCCTGTTTCTGTGACAGCAACAGAAGGACCAGCGGGTCCTTGGAGACTTCTGGTGGCTGCCTTTGGGGTTGTGTGATTTGGTGCTAGACAATAATAAGTACTCCCAGAGGCTCTGCTGCTCCCTGTGTGGTGATGGGCCAGCAGCAGCTCTGTGCTCGAGTCGTCCTTTCTGTGTCATCTCCATCCTGTTCCAAAGACCAGCCGGGGCATCCTCCTCCTCCCGTGCGCGTGTGGCTTCAGGGCAGTTTGCACCTTGGAGCTGCAGCGTTTTCAGTCCCACCCCACTCTCAATGTGTCATAGGAAGGCCTTGGGCCTGTGTTCACTGACCAGGGGCAGCTTTAGCCAACACCTTTCTCTGGAATGAGCAGAGTGGGTTTAAACTGAGCCTTGGCCCCGAGCTGAGTGCTCTGGTCACCCGGGCAGGGTTTGGAGCAAACCCTCGCCCAGCTCTCACAGCAGAGCCAGGGCTGGGCTGTGACCAGTTCTGCGCTCCTGGACTAATTTCCTCCAGACAGGGCTCTCGCTCTGCTCCGAGCTGCGTCCCGGCTCTCCTGCAATGCGCACTCTTCCCACCAGAGGGAGCCTTGTCTTCAGCAGCGCGCTGGGTCTGTACCATTGTGCAGCGGTTTTCCTTCAAGGCTCCTTCAGTCGTTGCTGGGCTGGTGTTGACGTGTTTCACTGTGCCCTGTTTAGTTTGTGATCCATAGGAGGGAATGCTGGCCTCCGCCATGAGGTCCTGAAGGGACCTTTCCTGGGAGCACAGCTCTTGCTGCTACCACTTTGTGTAAACCCTGTTAAACGGGGCTGGTGCATCGCTGCCACTGAGGAGGAGGAGGAGGAGGAGGAGGAGGGAGCACACCACAGCCCGTGTGCTCCACTTTGCTTTCTCATGAACGTCCTGGCACAGAGACACGAGCCAGCGTCCCTGGGGAAGCTGTTCCACGTGGGAACCGCTCCAGAGGGAGCAGGGTTAGTGGTGAAGGGGTTAATGCAGCTCCTGGTATTTGTTAATACTGTGAAGAGGCCGCTTACAGAACTAATAGGAAAGTTGGGAGCAGACTGCCAGCGGCTTCCTCCTCTAATCCCTGCACCAACCACATTGTGTGTGTCTCCTTGCGAGGAAGAGCCAGGAGGGGTGGGTGACCTCTGCGTGTGCTCTAACAATAAACTGTTTCTGATGGTTTCACCGATTCCTCTTCCAGGCTCGTGTTTTCACAGTGAATGTCTTGGAGGAGCTGCCTTCCTCCTCCCCCCCTTCCCGCCCCCTGCTCCTGGGAGAGATGTGGCAGGAAATTTCAGGACAGGCTCTGTTGTGTGATAGAGAAACCATCCTGTTTGCCTGGATGCCCCAGGAGGGCTCCTGTGAGACCCCCGGCAGTGGTGCCACATCCAGGTGAGCCGGGGGCATAGGGGAGTCTCTACATTATAGAATCGTGAAATGGTTTCTGTTGGAAGGGCCCTTAAAGCTCATCCAGCCTCAACCCCCTGCGTGTTGGTACCGTTCCAAACGCACACGGGTCTGCAGGGTGCCACGGCTCAAGAACACCTTCATGCTTGCTCCATTGGGGGCACAGGACAAGGGCCCCTGCCCAGGACATGCTGAGCCACTGGCTGGGGCTTTACCCCCCCACCAGTTCCCACTTGCTGGGGTT
>NW_009928199.1:0-744 GCF_000696875.1 Nestor notabilis | reverse complement strand
CCCTGGGTTGCGGCTCAGCCCGTGCCAGGGCCAGGGTTCCTGTGTCCCTGGAACGCAGCTGCCTGTGTTGAGCAGTGTTAATGATTAACGCTGCCTTGTACCCGCTCAGCTGAGGCAGCGGGGTGGGAGCCAGCACCCGCAGTGTGAGCTGAGCGGGGAGCTCTTCCAGCTGTGTTGTACTTGGCCAGATGTTTAGTTAAATAGAGGAATGTCCTCCCTCGAAGAAAGTCATTGAGGCAACAATGTGCCAGAGGCACTGCGAGGTTTGTGCCATGGGATGGACACCACGTCACCCCTGACACAGCTCGGGTGAAGGTGACCATGAATTCCAGCCCCTGAGCATTTACAGGAGCTGGCGATGTGTCCCTCCTCCCGGAGCCTCTGTGATGTTTCCAACTGGATCCAGCCACCGTGGCCTTTAACGTGACTTGTGTGGCAACGGCTGGGGAAGGGACCCTGTTCCCTGCTCCCCTGCAGAGGAGGTCCCTGTCCTGGGGGTGCAGGGCTGCCCCTGCCCATGGACTCTGCCTGCACAGACCCTCCTGCTGCCAATGGGTGGACACATGAGGCTGTGGGGGAGAGGGACTTAGTGCCAGCGTTATGCAAGAGGCGCTGCCTTTAAATAGACTCTTATTCACTGGTGTCCAGGAGGCAGCGGAGTCGTGGCTCATTCCCTCGCTGGGGCTCTGTTCTCTTGCCCTGCAGCCCACCCCGGCGTTGCTCTGCCCGTTGTCTAGGAGCTGG
>NW_009928198.1:0-234 GCF_000696875.1 Nestor notabilis | reverse complement strand
GGGACGGGGTTAGGGATGGGGTTCGGGTGTGCCCCCGCTCCTGCACCCAACACTAAACCACTGACCAAGGAAATACCAGGCAAGGAAGCGCAGGGAGATCATCCTCTTCCTCGGGATGTGGAACAGGTAAACGGTGTCGATGACCTGGTCCTTGGGCACCTGGAGAGCAGAGGGGGTCCTGCTGCCACCACTGCAGGGTACGGGGAGCACCAGCACTGCCAACAGCCTCCCAGC
>NW_009928197.1:3659-9213 GCF_000696875.1 Nestor notabilis | reverse complement strand
AAATCAATTTAATAACGTCTCATCACAAACAGAGCCCGGAGGCTGCGCGGGAACCTCACAGAGCCCTTTGTGCTGCTGTGTGTGGTGGGGGATTAAGGGAGCCATGGGTGGGAGCAGCACGAGGCACCGGAGCCGGAGCCCATCCAAAGGGTGTGAGGACAAATAAAGAGAGCTGGGAAAACTCCTCACTTGGCTTTGACAGTTGTCGGCCGGCATCCCCTGGGAATGGGGACCCTCCGCTGCTGCAGCTCTGCCCCGTGGCAGAATAAGTGCCGAAGTGCTGGAGCAAAGCAATCAATTCCTGTGGATACGACCTGGGATAATGATTTTGCATTTAAATAATTCCCCTCTCTTAGTGCTGACTATGGTGGAAATGTTGCATCTTATTTGCGGCTCGAGACCTGCCTCTCCTCTCCTCCTTCACCCCATGCTCGGCGCATTGTCCCCATCCCTGTCCCCGTCCCCCTCCTTTGCCACATGCCCCCAGTACACAGTAACAACTCTGTGCCACCCGCTTCTGAAGAAGTGGCTTCTCTGGTGGCTGCTTTGGGGCTGAGCCTGTAGCATCCTTCCCTAGGGAGACGGACAGCCCCTGTCCTCTGTGCAGCCCCTCTGTCTCACCACTCCTCCACTCTCAGGGCTGAGATTCCCCATGGGATTGAGAAGGAATAGGTGGGAATGCCCCAGGGAGCTGCCAGCTCCAGCGCTCACCCATAGGACCCACAGAGGCTGAGACATTCCCTCACTGCTCCAGCATCCCGCAGCTCCCACTGCTCCGCATGACTCCCATTCTGGTTTATTTCCCTGTCTGAAGCCAGGGGCAGGTTTTCCTGTGATCTCTGATATTGGCTCTTTCCCACTGGGAGCACATTGTGTATGAAATCCAAGCGAAACGGCTGCAGCAGACCCAGGGCTACTTAGAAATTGCCTCGCTTAAATGAAACTGAAATAAAATCAGGGACGTGTTCGACATGTAAAGGTGAGGGCGGTGGCACCGGGGGCCCTGCTACCCCCTTGCCACCCTGCTCCATGCCCATCCCACAGGGCAATACCTGGATCTTGGCACCCCGATCCCACTCCCCACTTTGTGTCCCCACCTCCCCCCAAAGTGGGGGCCCAGATTTCTTTGCTTTCAGTGATTTTTTGCCAGGCACGAGTATGATTAACACATCAAAAGGCTGTTTTGCTTTGCTTAACAATATTATGTGCTTAACTGCTCCATTAATTGAATCACGGCAGAGTTTGTTTGTTCAGGTTGGCTTCATTGTAACGAGTCTGGTTTATTTTGACTACTTTTGTGGCGTATTTGTGGGTTTTAGCTGGCTCTGCCCTGCTGCAGGGCCAGGCAAGGGGAAGCAGCAGCTCATGGGCATGGAGTGGGACCAGATTTAGCTATGAAATCCCAGCTCCCTGGTGCACTCAGGCACTTGGGAATGGGACTGGCCCAGCATGGTGCCATCCCTCCTGTCCTGCAATTGCCTGGGACATCTGGCCTCCGATGTCCTCAGTGTCCCCAAGAATCCCACTGCCCTGAGTATTCCTGAGCATCCCACAGCTCTGGGCATCCCTAAGCATCCCACTGCCTTGGTGTCCCTGAGTATCCCACTGCTCTGAGCATCCCTGAGCATCCCACTGCCCCGGGTGTCCCCACTCCCACTGCCCAAGGAGCCGGTGGCAGCCCCAGGTCAGGGAATCAAGGGATCATTCCAGTCCCTTGTGCCATGTGCCAACATCCTTATTGCCCTCACACATGGCAGATCCCTACCAGGACTGGAAGCAGGGCCAAGCATGTGGCCACCCACTGGGGACATGTTGGTTGTGGTCCCCCAGCTGGACATGGGTGGCTGTGGGGACCACAGGGATGGGTGCCCTGAACCCCACTTCCCAGTTTCCCAGTCCCTCTGAAGCTGCTCCGTAGCAGGAAGCCAAGAAACTCAATCAGAGTGGGAAAATGGGCCCGGGGGTCCTCCCTAAAGCACCCATTGATGCTTCTCCCCTGTAGGTGCTGCAGTGGGGCCTCTGAGACCCCCCTGGAGCCCCACCTGCTCGCTCCCCCCTCGTTGCACAGGGCTCCCCTTTGCAGCTGAACTGCACGAAATCAGATTAAGGGCAACAGACAAAGCCCCGCTCAGGAATAAACACCATGGGAGCGGGTCGGGGCTGCTGGGAAGCGGGAATATCGCTGGGAATGGGGTGGCTGCAGCGGGAATGGAGGTGGCTCAGCCCCGTGCCCCCCGCCCAGTGTCCCCATCCCGCTCCAGGCAGCGTGGGATCACAAGGAAAAACCATTCCTGGAGGGTTTCTGGGTCCAGCGGGCGCAGGAGACGTCCTGGAATAGTGATGGATATGGGGACACATGGCTCTGTGTGAGCATGCCCGGGGAGGGCAGCTAGGGACACAGCGTGGGGACAGTGACCCCGAGGCAGGACACAGCGAGCAGGATCCTCACATGCGGTGCTACTCACTGGGTGCTTCATTCTCTTTGCTACTGGTTCGTTATGTCCCTGCTCTGGTTTTCCTCCTGCTGCTGGGACAAACTGGGAGCAGGCACAGGGACAGGCTGGGAGATGCTGGGAAGCGAAGGGAGCCCCAGCCCCAGCGCCGGGAGGAGACGGGATCGCTGGAGAATCCAGACAGCAAATAATCTGGCGATGAAAAGAGCTGCTGATGCCTCATTAGCAACTTTGAAAAGCATCCGGTGTAACAAAACGCTCTGCCCTTGTATTCGGTGTTTTCTGCTCATTCCTCCCCTTGTCCTTGATTAATAAGGACATTTGCATCTCAATTGGCTCCCGGCTCCTTCAGAGCGCTGGCTCTGGGCTGTCCCCACCTGAAGCTCCCCCCAGTCTGCACCCACAGCCCTGGAAGACCTGGGTGCCCACAGCACGGCCCGGCCCGGCATGGAACAGCATGGAACAGCTTGGCATTGTCCTGCATGGAACATCGAGCTGGGACCCGCATCTCCCCTTTGCCCTGCGGAAACCAGCTTGAGCCACCAACGTCTGCAGGGCTGGGATATAGGGCAAGGACATGGGGCAGGGACATGCAAGGGGTTAGGGCATGGGATGTGGCACAGGACAAGGACACGGAGCCAGGACATGGGGCAGGGACACACAGAGCAAGCGCAGGGAGCAGGGACATATGGCACGGACATGGGGCAAGGACGTGGAGCTGGGACATGATGCACCCCAGGGAAGCACCGGCCCTGTGGAGCCCCAGCTCCATCGTGCCACTGTTCCGTGCCACTGTTCCGTGTATCCCGTTGGCTCTGCCCTGCTGGAGCACTCGGCTCCGCACCGCGGCTCCGCTGTTTATTGTACAAAGGCATTTACAATTGTTTGAACAAGTTCCTGCTCCCGCCTGCAATCCCCCGGGATCTCATCTTCAAAAACAAATGCATTTGCTGAATGCATATGGAAAAGTGCCTCTCAGTCGGGCAATCCGTCTGGCTGTTTGATGTCTCGTTCCCACATCATGTCATTTTAAAAGGTAACATTTACTTAATGGAAAACATTCCCTGGCTGTTCCCTCGCTTCTTTCCCAGCCTTGGAAGGTGCAGGACAGGACAAGGGACAACCCATGTGCCACTGAGCTGGGTGCTCAAACCGTGACAGCGGGTTGTCCTGGTCCCCATAGCACTGCTGGCTGGCAAGGCAGGGATTTGGGGGGCAAGGATGGAACCCCTGTGCCACAGCGGGGAAAGGGGACAGAAGTGCCACCTGCACCCTCCCATGGGGTACGTACGAGCCCATGGGTATGCCCAGGGCACCCCAGGGTGCAAGGCTGCACCTCCAAGACATAACCGGACCCCATCTGCACCCCAACCCCAAGTGATGTGACCTCAGGGACTATAATACACCCCCAGGACAAAGCACCCTGCTGCTGAGAAGGCAAAGCCAACCCCATAAGGAGCCATGGAGCCAGTCACTGCTCCAAACCTCCCGTGCCCTCGGCAGAGCAGCACCGGGATGAGGATGGGATGGGGTAGGATGGCTGGGAGGGATGGGGCCACCCATTCCGCCTGGCCTTGGTCACACCACTTAGCCTTGGGAGCATCCCCATACTGGTGTCACCACCCTCTATTCCCAATCCATCCACCGGGCAGGCGTGATGCCGGAGAGCGGGATGGTTGGGCTGCGGATGCTGCACACGGGGGTGATGCTGGCGCAAGCCCCCGTTTGCGTCGTTCCCAACCTGCCACCGGGAATCAAAGGATCTGCCATGCGCGCTGCAGCCCTTTCTTCTCATATCACTCACACCACTTCCATGCTACATTGTGACAATGGGGTATAATTAAGGTGTCAGCATACCATTTAGCCTTTTCAATATAGAACCAGGAGACAGGCTGGGAAATCTGTAGTCTTCTTTAATGAGGAATGCAGGGGGGAAAGAGAGGAGGAGAAGAGGAGATAGCAGCTTGGCAAGGGCGAGACAAAAGGCCCCTTGGCGGTGCCAGGCTTTGGAGGACATGGTGCTGCTGCCACCGGGCACTGCCATGGCCCTCGCGGGTGATGCACGGGGCTCACACGCTGCCATGGGCACTGTCACTGTACTGGGGACACCCAGTCCCAAGGGCAGGAGGGAAGAGGGGACCCGTTGGGGATAGGGCTCTGGGAGCGTCCCTGGGGTGGCTGCAGGAGCCACCAGTACCTGGAAAAGGGAAAGCATGGAATCACAGACTGCGTTGAAAGGGACCTTAAAAGCTCTTCCAGTCCTAACCCCTGCCACGGGCAGGGACACCTTCCACTAGAGCAGGTTGCTCCAAGCCCCTGTGTCCAACCTGGCCTTGAACACTGCCAGGGATGGGACATGCAGGGCGCTGGTGACCAGTTGTAATCCATAGGGCAGTGAGTGAGTTCAACACATCAATAACCCCTAGAAAGCACTTTCCCGAGGAATAAATCCTTGCTGCGTCAAAAGGAAGCTACAAATCAAGATGCAAGTTGCCCATTCCTAATGATGGGAACTCATCTTGGCACAGCGGGAAGCATCAGGAGGGTTGAGGGGGATGCAAGGCCCGGGCTGTGCCCCTGCGCTTGCCCCATGAGCATCCCTCCATAAACCAGGGATCAAAAGGAATGATGGGATGAAATGAGATGGGATGAGCTGCACCAGCCATGCTTCAGCATCACTGCTGTGCCCGCCCTGTGCCCTGTGCCGGAGGATGCGGCTCCCGGCTCCTCACTGGAGCAGTTGAAGGATTTGGGGGGTTATTTCTCTTGTATAATGATCCCTGACACCTCCTCTGCTCAGGGCACCCTCCGGCGCCAGCATGGCTCAAAGCCGGTGGTCCCCGCGCAGGCTCCCGCCTCCATCCCCGCCTTTGTCTGCGCCGGCTCCAGCTTTCAGGGCACTTTGGGAGAGACGGATGCGCGGCCCCACCGAGGCAGACGTGCTCCAGCCCGGATCCCGGGAACAGGTTTCCTTAGCAACAATAATGGAGTGTGAGCAAGAGGAAAGCTCTCCCGGCTCCGATCCCTCCTCCAGGGACTCCAGAGCAGGTTTGGGACCTCCGGGAGTACAAGGGCACTGCGGGAGCGGAGCTGCACTGTCA
>NW_009928197.1:474-3640 GCF_000696875.1 Nestor notabilis | reverse complement strand
CAGCCCTTGGCAGGGCCCGGGCTTTGCTTCCCAGCGCATCCCGGTGCCTTGCGTGCCAGCAGCCAAACCACGTGCAAGAGCAGTGACCTGAGCATCACCCGAGCACAGAGCCATGGAATCATGGAATCCCAGAATGGTTTGGGTTGGAAGGGACCTTAAAGCTCCTCCAGCTCCAAGCCCTGCCCCGGGCAGGGACACCTTCCACTAGAGCAGGTTGCTCCAAGCCCCTGTGTCCAACCTGGCCTTGAACACTGCCAGGGATGGGGCAGCCACGGCTTTTCGTGGGACCCTGTGCGCAGAGCTTCTGCCTCAGAGCTCATCTCAGTCTCCCCTCTGGCAGGTTAAAGGTATTTCCCCTTGTCCTGTCACTACAGGCCCTTGTCCAAAGCCCCTCTCCAGGTTCCCTGTAGCCCTTTTAGGCACTGGAGCTGCTCTAAAGTCTCCCCAGAGCCTTCTCTTCTTCCACTGTTGGCCACCAGCACAGGAGAACGTCCGGGATGGTGAATGCCAGGACAATTCCCGATGAGGACGGTGATGGATGCTCCCCTCCACAGCCCCTCAGTGCCGGTGGCATCGCTCTGAGCTGCCTGGAATTGCCAATCTGAGTTTTTAATCATCTCGTTTGAATTGTATTTGTCCCCTTTCACCTCTCCCTTAATGAAATCGCAGGTGAGCTGCCCACTGACTGTGTGAAGCCACAGCGGTGGGGACATGAGATGCTGGGGAGGTCTAATGGGGCTCAGCCAGCCCCAGTGTTGAGTCTTGCAGGGAAGTTGATCAGCACCTCATTAGTGCTGCGCTCCCTCTACCCCCACCTCTCCTTGCACCAGTTTTTGGGTGAAAAACCAACCTATTTGGGCTCTTGTTCAGTTTGGCATCACGGGGCCTGTATCCATCCTCTGGGAAAACGCTGTCAGAGCAAGGAACAGGAAGTGGCTCCATGGGACCCCCCAGATCCTGCTGGATCCCCCCCCCCCCCCTTTTCCAGCCTCAGCAGCGCTGCTGCCCCCTCCTCTGGCCCCGCCGGCTCGCGGGGCGATGGCACTGTGCCTCGAATCACAATTACAGGAAATAAATCCTATTAGGAGGACTTTTACTACCGCATGCGCCTCATTACAATACGCCCAAAGCCCCGGCTCCTGGGATCGCTGCTGTAATGAGCCCAGGATGGATGGATGCTGCAAAATTAATGCTTATACAAGTTAATTTGTTTTTATTAGCACGTGTCAGCTGGCAGAGGGGATGGGGGGTGGGGACCACCCCACTGGAGCACATGGATGGGGACCCCCTGCCCGTGGCCATCCCTATGAGAGCAGCATCTGGGCAGTGAGCTGGACCACTCTGTGCCATCAGCCCCGTGAGCTGGACCACTCTGTGCCATCACTGTCTCATGTCACCACCCGGCTGCCCCTGGCCATGGGGACACCCCAGTCTCATGTGATGAGGGGGACGGGCATCCTCTTAGTGAGGAACCAGTGCGCTGAGCAGGGTCACATCTCATTAATAAAGGCTAATTAGGAGGAAATCATTAAAAAGAGGATGCAGTTGTGCTAAATAACCCACACTGGTGCTAACCAGTTATTAACTCGTCAGGGCTGCGATAGCTCCTGTGGCAGAGGGGTCCACCAGGAGCATCCCTGTCCTTGCCCCCAGCCCCACGGCCACTGGGTGTCCCCTTGGTCAGCCCCATGGCACAAATACTGACAGCCATACCTGCAGCGACAGCCTCTGGCTTGGAAAATCCAGATTGCACTGTGAATAATACATACATTTATTAACATGAGCCCAGCAGCAGATATTACATCCAGCAGCACTAAATTATGGATAGACCTCGTCCCCAACCTTTGTTTTTAATTAAAAAGCCCCTTTCAGTAATTCCATCCAAGCAGCAGCTTATGTTTGCTTTCTCTCCCCAATTCCAAGCGCTCGATCCGGCAGCATTTGGGTTGCGCTGATGAAACGTCTTTGAAGTTTCATGAATTGCTGATGTAATTGAATAAAAATAATATTAAGGGGGGAAGGAGGAGGGGAGACAGAGAGAGACTTTCCTCTAACCTAAATCCTAATGAAATCACCTCATCGCGCCGAGCAGAGTGACAGCGAGACGCTGGATTTGTGCATATTCCCCTAATCCTAAACCCATTAGCCAGGGGGCTCCGTGTGAACCACATGTTGCAGATTATGGCTGGAAAAAAGGGATCCGACAAAGCCCTGAACCTCCCTGGAATTGCTGTGGGGAGGGCAAGGACATGGGTCACCCTTGGCTGCACTGAGCACACTGGGGCTCAGAGCCCTTGACCCCCCTTCTTGCTGTGCTAATGAGCATTTTGTTAGCGCTTTCCTTTGGAATCAGGCGACCTGCAATGAAGGTGGAGGCCTTTCCAACCCTTTCTTATGGATACATTAATCCTTGCCTTCCCTCCCTTGCTTATTAACAGCCGATGGAGCCTCCGAGGATGCTCCTGCCAACGGGGATGTGTCACATCCTGCCACGAGGTGTAATTGCAGGTGCCACCTTGCAAGGTGATGGTCCAGCACCTCCTCAGCCTCCTGCTCTTTAACTGCAATGGTCCTTAGTGCCTTGTACCAGCCACTGGTAACCAAAGGATGACTGGAACATGGATCCTGCCAAACAAACCACCGCAGGAATCCCCGTCTCCGCATGGAGGTGAAGGGCAGCTCAGCCCCGTGCTGCGCCCACCCTGGGCAGGGATCCCACTGGAGGTGATGCTCAGGCAGGAGCATCCACCAGCAGCTCCAGAGAGAAGAGGCCGGACCCACCACGCATCCCAGTGCCGGGAAGGGGATGATGCTCGCCGGGACTGGGAGGACCAACTCACTGTTCCTTCCTACCTTCTCTCTCTCCTAATTTCTTTCTTCCCAATTTAAACTCCTCTCCAGGATAATGCAATAAAGACATGAAGCACCTAATTTTCAGTGGGGGACAACAGACGCAATGGTGTATTTACCCAGTCATACCATTATGAAATCCTACAATTAAGGCTTCAATCAGATAAATGCAATTACATAATACGATCTTATACGATATAATTAAAAACATCTGCAATCAAACTGAAGCCGATGGTACAGTAATCCTTAATCAGAAATTACCCACCAGCAGCTCCACTGGAGAAGCTCCATCCTGGAATCCGGCGGGAAACAGCCG
>NW_009928197.1:0-443 GCF_000696875.1 Nestor notabilis | reverse complement strand
CTTTCCCCTGTGGGCACAGCCACAGGAGGATGATGGGTGGCCCTGGGTGGCCACAGGGAGCTGACGGACCACCCCATCCCATCCCACCCCAGGTCCCAAAATCCATGCCCATTAAATCCCATGACCCAAGACCACAAGGCTCAATGTTCCCTGCTCCCACCACAGACCCACACCTCAATCCCACTGGTGCCGGCATGGGACACCGGGACACAGAGAGGTGCAGGCTGTGTGGCAGAGGGGGGGTTCACCCATGGGTGTCCCCAGCCCTGCCGGCTCTCAGTCCCATGCTGCAAAGTGGCTGGGGATGCTCCCTGGGATGCACATGTGGGAATTGGTGGGGATCATTGGCAGGTTTTGGTTGCACGGGCCGTGCCAGCACCAGCACCCTGGTGCCAGGCTGGGCCGGGCTGTGCCAGGGCTGCGTGCCCGGCTCTGGCTGCGGT
>NW_009928196.1:0-5019 GCF_000696875.1 Nestor notabilis | reverse complement strand
TTTTTAAGGTGGTCTCAAACCTGATCCTCTCTTCAGGTGTTCTGTCACAGAAATATTACCCATATGGTTGTCAGTTTAAAAATACGCATTTTCAAAGAATTCGTATTTGCCTCTATGCGTCAGGAAGAATAAAACAAATCAGTTCCCTTTTCTTGCTGATTTTTTTGTTTGTTTGGGTTTTTTTTAATAACAATTTTCATGAAGAAAACATTCAAAGGATCATTAGCTCTTGTAGTAGAGAAGGAAAAACTGAAGTAATGTTTCCTAATCTAGCATAGTCATAAAAGACCTTCTAAAAAACTTAGAGTTAAAAATTTAGTTAATCTTCTTTCTTTTGATCTTGAAGCAAAACAATTACAAACCTACCAATAGTACCTTGCTGGGGAGTCCTCCCCTGCATTTTTGATAGCCATTAAAAACCTATATACTAGGGAAATTAATAATAGCTATTATTAAAAAAAAATTGCTATAAACAGGTAAAGATTTTTTTCTGGTTTAGCTCTCATTTTGACATATTTTTTAAAACCTTAAGAACATTACTATTTATGCATTTTCTCCCATTTCATACCAGGTTTTGAGAAATGCATGTAGATGTATAAGAAAATATTGCCCTGTTGATTTGTACTTTTAAATAATTACATATGAGCTCATCTACAAAGAGGTTTAGGTTAGATATAAGGAAGAAAATCCTTTCTGTGAGGGTTGTGAGGAGCTGGCACAGGTTGCCCAGAGAAGCTGTGGCTGCCCCACCCCTGGCAGGGTTCAAGGCCAGGTTGGATGGGGCTTGGAGTAACCTGGTCTAGTGGAAGGTGTCCCTGCCTGTGGCAGGCACTTGGAACTGGATGATCTTAAGATCCTTTCTGACACAAACCAGTCTGTGATTCTATGGTTCTATGGTATTTAAAGGGATAATCAGATGTTCTTATTTACTGAGCAAGTTGTCTAAGATATGTGACTACTTTTACTGTACTCACTCATATAATGACTCTAACATAGCAAGACTTGTACAACCTGTGTTTCATGGGTTCCTCTTTTAAACTCCTTTAAGAAAGAAAGAAAGAAAAAAAGAAAAAAATCATAGGTCCGAAAAGCAGGAATTGTAAGAATGTTTCTCAGAAACCTTTAAGCTTCTTCACCTATCAGCATTTTGTATCCTGTATGAAGTTTCTTAAAATTTTGTTTCTCAAGACAATACATTCTAGGTCACATATTTCTCTTGACTTGGTCTCCTTTCTAAAGTGGCTTAAAGGCAATTGAAATTAGCTAAAATTGTTATTGGAATAGATGAAAACAGACAAATAACCAAAAAAGTTAGAAAGTTTTAACAAGTGATTTATAATAACTTGGTCTTTCATTCAGTGTTTAAGATGAGATGATTACCAGATAACTGAATATAGTCATTATCTGTTAGATATAGAGGTATGCTTATCCAGAGGGTTTTTTGTTTGAGAGGGTTGGGGGTTTTGTGGTTGGTTAGTTGGTTTTTATTTTCAGGGTTTTGCTTGTTTGTTTCTTTGCTTGTTTCTTAATATACAAGGTTGTTTAAGCTCCATTTCTTGCATATTTCTCCTATGCAATGTGCAGACGTCAAGTCTTATATCCAAGTTTCTCCAGCATTACACATATATATGATTACGTGTGTGTGTGTTTGTAATATTCCCTTGAAGAGAACAATTTTCATAACAAGGAAACAGCTTACCTCCACCTTGTTGTGGACTTTTTTGTGACCTACCTTCAAAGTAGGAAAATTCTTCTTTTTTGTGACCTACCTTTGAAGTAGAAAGATTGTGACAGATTTCCTTTCATGCTCAAAAACATAGTAACAAAATAGAATAGCTTTGTCTAAGCTGAACTTTTATGACCAGAAGAAATAATGTTTGTAATGTTACAGAATTTCACAAAAGATGATGGGGATTGATAGATATATTTCATTGGGAAACAAAAATGACCCCTTTGTTTAGCTATTTCTTGTTTGCTCTCTGCTTTTCTCTCCTCTCTCTCTTAAAAATCTTCACTTTTTAATAATCTTAAAATAGGCCAAAGCCAAAAGATGTTAATTTGTCATTGCTAATGTGGTGAATATGGAGAGGTGCTCAAATACTATCATTACTATCATGAATTTATTATGGCAGTATTTGATATATGGCCAATACAAAATACATCCCCATGAGATGAGAGCATCCAGCTAGTGTAACCATTATCATGATACTGCCTGGATGGGCTTTGGACAGCAGAAATATAAGGAACACACTAAGTCCTCTCAGCAATGTCAATATTTTACCCATAACCGTAATTTTCCCCAGTTACTGTCTGCCCTAAAAATGCCTTTTTTAACTACCCAGGAGAGATGTAATCTCTCTTCAGCACTTTGTTGTTTCTCATTTGGTAACCTATATGCAGGCTTTTGTATTTCTTTAAGTGTGAGAGAGAAAATAAACAAGGTTACTGGTGGGAAGAGTCACAAGGACAGAATTGCATGCTTGAGTTTTTTGGGTTTTTTTTCAATTTTCCATAATTTAGGTAAGAATATATATAATAAATGCTTGAAAATATTTTATCAATAATAAACAAAAATGAAAGGCATGATCCTGGTCATATCATGCCAAATGTATTTGTTTATTGTGCTAATAGATAAAAGTAACAGCAAAAGATTAATGGATTCTTTCAAAATTTTCGGGCAGAACTTTCCAATCATACATATTTACACAGCTATATCCATTTATCCCTTATTCATTTTATGATTTAGCAGAACATAAGACTGCAATGAGGGTTCTTCTGTGACAGTTCCATGTCTAAGGGGTACCCAAAGGGCAAATACATCTTGGAGAGGCTAGTCTCACATCCCTTGTTCGTCAGGCAGTGTACCCAAGAAGAGGAGCTTGGTGATCTGATGTGCTGCTGAAGGACCCTATATTTCCTATAGCCACAGAGAGTTGTCCGAGTAATGTATACATGCACTAGATGGAACAACACACAGAAATATGCAGTTTATTTAATATACACTACAGTGCTTTGGTATTTTCTTAGGATATGTCAAGAAACATTAGTGAACTTATAGAGCCATGTCCAACAAGCTTTGATTTCCAGGCAATAAACAACAGTTGCAGCTATTAGCATTCAAAGTGATAGTGACATGTACAACCCACCTGAAGGTGAGGCTGTAATTCTAACACAGCATTAGATTAAAGGCATTGTGAAGCAGGTCAGTTATATGATATGCCATATACAGGACACAAATCCAGATTCAGTTTGGTCCTGAGTGAATGCTGACAAACATTATACAGTCAATAAAGCTTTACTTTAGAATCTTTACTTTAGAAGTCAAGAGTCACATACAAGCATCAAGGAACATTGTTGTACGTGTGAAAACAGATCCTTTAGAAGGGTTGGTCACTGTGAAGTGTCTGCCACTTAAGCACATTTCACTGAATATATGAGCAGAGGAACACTGCTTTACATGACCCTGATTGATCTATCTGATACCTCCACTTCTGATATAGTTTAGTATAGAATAAAAATATCTTTCTTTCCTCTGGGCAAAAAGTGAAAAGAAGAAAAAGGCCAGTCTACACTTCACAGGTTTTACTGAAGTGAACTTTTAAAACAAAATAACCAACAAAAAAAAAATGCTTAGTAGTAACCTTTTAGAAAGAAAGAAATGTTAAATTTTTAAGCAAAACTTAAGCAAATATATATCAATATTGGTAATATTATTATGAAAAGCAATCAACAGAGAGTAGTCTGATGCCAAGACATCATTGCTTTAGGATGCATTTTTTACAGCATAATTTCCATGAAGCATATAGAAAGCTGTTGCAAGGTAGACTGAATTTCCTCCTTTCCCCAGGAGCCAGTTTAAATTTTCCTGCAACATTTTGCTTCATACTAAAGATAAGGAGGATTTCATTAATCTTTTAATTTTTATGTATATCTATAAGAGACTATTGTGTGCACATATACACACATGTAAGTGTTCTTTTCCCCTTTGAATATAATAATGCATGTCTATTTTTTAATTAATGTATTCACAACAGTAAATTCAATCTGTTAAAATTAAAGAGTGACTTGATCTACAGCCATAGTCTTACACTTGTTTTAATATATTTTCATGTACATCTGTACTATAAAAAAAAAAAGATACATTTAGAAAAAATACTTTCTGAAGTTGGTGACAGAATATTTGACAAAACTTTGTAGTTTTAGAAAAGACATGTTATAAGGTGAATGGCTTAATTTTATTCTTGTTTAGTCATGTTTATTGCCTTGTCTATAGCTTCATGTTGGGGTTCTTTCCAAACAGAATGTAGGGATCCTACTTTATCACATTAAGTGTACCTCTGCTCTTAAATCACACTGGCCTACTGGAGCACACAAAACTTTTGCTTCCTTGGATTGTCCAGCTGTCATTGACAGCAGGACAAAATTAAAACCATATTTCATTTAAGCTATGTGATTTGGTCAACATGTTTTAGAGAAAGGTTGGGATCCAGAGGGACCTTGACACTCTTGAGAGGTGGGACTATGCAAAACTCATGAAGTTCAACAAAGCCAAGTGCAAGGTCCTACACCTGGGTTGGAGCAATCCCAAGCACAGCTACTGGTTGAGTGGAGAAGTGATTCAGAGCAGCCCTGAGGAGGAGGACTTGGGGTGCTGGATGATGAGAAACTGAACATGATCCAGCTTCAGTATTCGCTTGAGCCCAGAACCCATCCATGTGCTGGGCTGCATCCCCAGGGCCTGAGCAGCAGGTCAAGGGAGGGGATTCTCCCCCTCTGCTGCTCTCTGGGGAGAGCCCCTCTGCAGTCCTGCCTCCAGCTCTGGGGCAACAACACAAGGGGGATGTGGAGCTGTTGGAGCAAGTCCAGAGGAAGCCATGGAGATGCTATGCAGGCTGGAATAGCTCTGCTCTGGAGACGTGCTGAGAGAGCTGTCCTGTTCAGCTTGTAGAAGAGAAGGCTCCCTTCCAGTATCTGAGGGAGCCCACAAGGATGCTTGTCCTGGGTTCAGCTACAGCAGTC
>NW_009928195.1:4185-11157 GCF_000696875.1 Nestor notabilis | reverse complement strand
GCTCCGCACACACCGGGCAGCTCCTCCTTTCCCGTGTGTGCGGGGAGTGGGTTCCCCTTGGCTCTGGTGGGCTCCGAGAGGGACTGGTCCCGGTAGGTCTGTGCTCGGCGTTAATCCCTTCGTTGTTAACCGAATGAGGTATTCCTGGCTAACCTCTTGGCCAAGCCTGAGCAGGTTAAGGTAGGGACGAGTCTACCTTTGCTCACAAGAGGGTGATTTGATGTGTTTCTGACCACAAGTGAAAGGTACTGCCTGAAGCATAGCGTGCGTTTCCTCCGTGGAGCAGTCTCGGTTATGCCGGTCCAGGTTTCCTGCTGTAAAAAGGGGGTTTAGCCTGTGGAGTAGCGGCCTTCTGGTGCACACTGCAGCTGTATTCATGTAAAGAGTTTAGATGTTGAATGCAGAACATGCGTTAAGGAATTTCAAAAATTATAGGCATTCTTGCTGCTATTGACTGCTTTTTACAGAGGCAAAGCATTCCTTTATTTGTGTTAAAACATGTTGGTGTCTCTAAACATAACATGTATGTCTTTAAAAGGAATGTTTGCCCCCATGCTAACTTGGCAGTATCATGAAATTTTGTGACTGCATTGGTTTTCTTAAACCTACTACACAGCTAATTCTGTATTTTCCAGACACTATGGAGGAAGGAAGAGAAATGGCAGCATGTTGCTCAAGTTATGCGACTGAGGAAAAACTGGATATTTGCATAAGCAATGGTAAGTGGAGAACAAGTTGGTATATTCTCTACCTAGTGTATCCCTTATTAAAAACTGACATGGTTCGGATCTGCAGACCTCCTGTATCTGCGTCACATCTTGTTGTGTGTACTCATTTCCTTGGATAGGCTGCTGTTGCCAGTTTCAGACTTAAAGCTTCCCCAAGAGCTTGTGAGGGAGCACTGGTGTTAGAGCACATGCAGTGACAACATGGTATCATTAACCTCTCTTCTGCATATCTAATCTGAGCTTCTCCCTTTTCCTTATCTGCTGCATATTCAATTAATAGTTAGTGTGTGTATTAGCTAACAGGAAAATGAAGCCTTCCAGTAACTGAAGGGGGCCTGTGAGGATGTTGGGGAGTGAGTTTTTATTAGGGACTGTAGGGGTAGGACAAGGGGTAATGGCTTCAAAGATAAACAGGGGAAGTTTAGATTAGATATAAGGAAGAAGTTGTTTACAGTGAGGGTGGTGAGGCACTGGAATGGGTTGCCCAAGGAAGCTGTGAATGCTCCATTGGCAGTGTTCAAGGCCAGGTTGGACAGAGCCTTGGGTGGCATAGTTTAGTGTGAAGTATCCCTGCCCACAGCAGGGGGGTTGGAACTAGATGATCTTAAGGGTCTTTCCAACCCAACCATTCTATGAAAATGAATCTTTCTCACTGGCTCCTGTTACTGTCCCACGGTGGTCTGAACTGGAAAAGAATTGATTAGTAGGACAACTGTATTATTCTACAGCTCTAGATTATATATTCTCACTTTTCTTGATTGGAGGCTGTTAATACCCTTTCCCACAGCCAGATTTCATGCTTCTGTTATGGATCCTTAGAAATTAGCATTGAGATCTTTTGTGATATTTGGGTATCTATCACAATTATGATCATATTCACAGCTGTACCTTTAATTTTTCACCTAAAGTATGTTTTTATTTAATTATTTAAACCTGGTAGCTAAAACTTTTTTTGCCATCAGACATCAGCTTCACCAAATTGTCAAAGCATAAGGCAATCATTTTTATTGAAATCCGTAGTGTGATAAAGTTCTTGTTGTTACAGTTTCAGACTTTCCTCTTCTGACTGATGAGAAGTTTGATTTTGACCTTTCACTCTCTCCAGCAAGGTAAGGGAAGGTTCTGTAGGTAAATATACCTTCCAAATGAACACCTGGAAGGTGCTGGGCTGACTTATTTTTCTTTGCAGTGGAAGTGAGGATGAAGTTTTTATTGGCCCTTTGGGACACAAAGAGAAATGTATTGCTGTCAATATTGAAGCACAAAGTGCTGAAAAAAAGAGTGCACCTGCTTCTGTTGATAAACTCATGTGGAGCCCGCTTGCAGGAGAGAAATTTGTGGAAATCTTCAAAGAAGCTCGTCTGTTAGCATTGCAGATAGGGACTGGAAGCAAGAATGAACAGACTAAAATAAAACAACCCGAAGAATCGGAAAACAAGATTGCAGAAACATTTGTGGAGGACTCAAAGTCAAAATTAAAAGTGCTGAGAAACCAAAATATAGAGGCAAGTCCCAGGGCTGTTAAAAGGGAGACATACTGTGTGTGGGAAAGCCCCGCATGTCAGCTGCCACCTTGTTTTCAGAAGGAATCAGATAACCTGTTGTCAGATGCCGAAACACATGTTCTGCATACTCTTCCAGACAAAAGCCCTGTTGAAATTCTATCTCCTACAAAAATTGCCAGTTCATCTCTGACACAAGTGCAGAAAACTAAGGAAAGAAACATGAAGGCAACTGGCAAACTGCCAATGGCAAAACCTTCGTCTACTCTTGGAAAAAGCAGTTTCTTGACAACTGAAGAGGTAAAGATAGATTCTGGGCAACAATGTTTTCTTTAAACATAGCCTTTATGTGGTTTAGGTATGTGTGAACTGTCTACAAGCTTCTATTTTTAAAGGTGAACTTTAATCCGGTGTTTCTTAAGATCCTTAGGCAGGAAAAAAAAAGTCAGGACAAGATACTATGGTATAGTAGCCAACTAGTTTATTGTGACATTGTGGAGCATCTGCAGGCAAATTTCTGTTGTATTCTGGTTTTGTGAATACCATCATTCCTGGTTTCTGTTTAAATACTGTGGGCTTTTTTCTGGTAAAATTCTTGCACTGTTCTTAACGACTTAATGTCACTAAGGACTTGTCTGGGTTCAAAAGCTTCACTGACTGTTGTTCTAGTTTCTTAACAAGATCAATTTGCGTCAAAAGCTTTATAGTGGTTTCTAGAATCACCAGTAGCTTTCAAAATGTTTCATTGAAATTTGCAGCCCAAACTAGGAAAACACACAAACACTTCTACAAAAGGGGACTTGAACAGCATGGAATCATCTGAAGATCTGATTTCTGATAAATCTAGTGCTTATTCAGAGGTCTTTGAGTCTTCATTCAGTGGCAGTTCCTCAGCACAGGACAAAAAAGCCCTTCCTGCACCGAGTCAGGTAATAGCAAGCATTCTTAACATGAAAATATTTGTGATCTGATAAAAAGAAAAAACTGAATATAGTTTACTTTCTAATTTAAAGCTATATTGTTGTGTATATAATGGCTTTAAAGTAGTCTCTGTTCTGTAATTGCTGTTCTTGAGTGTGTGTTCTAAGATTATAACACAATGAACATACTTAAGAGCAGCTATAAATGTGTTGGATTTACTGTGTTTCAGTCTGCCTGTTGTCTCTGGCCGTATGACTGGGCACCACGGGACACTGTTTTTCCAGCTATTTGTGTATATTGGTGAGATCCATCTTGAGCCTTATCTTCTCTAGGCTCAACAGTCCCAGATCTCTCAACCTTCCCTCAGATGAGAGATGCTCCAGTCCCTAAATTATCTTAATGGCCCTTTGCTGAACTCTCTTCAGTAGCTCCAAATCACTCTCATACTGGGGAGCCTTGAACTGGACAAGATCTTCAGGTGTGGCATCCCAGGTGGTGAGCAGAAGGGAAGGATTACCTCCCTCAACCTGCTGGCAGCTCTCCTAGTGCAGCCCAGGATACTCTTAGCATTCTTTGCTGCAAGGGCATATTGCTGCCTCATGTTCAGCTTGTCCACCGGTGCACTCGGGGCCTTTTCCACAAAGCTGCTTTCCAGCTGGTTGGTGCCCAGCATACACGGGTGCCTGGATTACTCATTTTATTCTGAGTCCATACTCAAGTTTGTGGCAGGAATAGAAATAACAAGTCTGTCTCCTAGATCTGATGTTCTGGTTCTGTATAATAAGCCAATATAATGAACTGTTCTGAGAAAATCACTTTTAAAACTGAAATCTGAGGAAGAAGCTTCTATAAAAATTGACAAAAAGCTGTAAGACCAAGAAAAAGTACAGTAAAATAACATGTTAAATAATTATTTGCTTTTGAATAAATTGTATTCTTTGATTCAGCCTGGCTTAAAGAAGGTAACGCATCTGAAACTTCCTGGTGTCAGTCTCCCAAGAAAGACTACATCATCTTTGTCATCATTTTCCAGTGTGAACTCAAGTCTGAATTCAAGTTTACCCATTTCTCCCATAGGAAAAAATGGTAATCACTTACAGATTTGTGCCACAAATCAAGTTTGAGATAGCTAAGCATGTGTTGGACTGTGGGTTTGGATATGTTTTAATGGTGTCAAGCATGTAGAAGCAGTAAGTGTTTGGAATGGAGAATAAAATTTTGCAGTCCAATAAATCCCTGTGGACTGAAGGTGAATTTTGGGCTCATATCATTTGTGAAGTCATGAGAGATGTAAGCACCACAGTTCTTGTAGGATCTATCAAGGTATCAAGTTAACTGCAAATTTTTAACTTGTAATTTGTTTCTGGATGAATAATAGTGTATCAGTAAAAGTTAAAGCTTAAGAAGAATCATTTTGCATGATGGAAGTGTCTAGTCAAGATTCATCCTATTAATGAAAGCAACCTTCTAGACTAAAAGCAAGAATCATCCAGGAAACTAAGAAAAGCACTTGTGGGGGAGTTTAGCCCATGGTGTTGATCAGTGTAACTTAACTATTACCTTCTTGAATGCCTGCTTAAGGGAACATAGCCAACAATGCTGGGAGAAAATGTTGAAAATGGAACTTGAATCTGCAAGCTGTTTTGGCATTTCTTGAAGAATATTCTTTGACTTGATTGCAGTTATCTGGGGAATTCGGTGAGGAGGCTAAGACAAAATTGGTAGAGGATTCAGGGAGTAAGTTTTCAGTAGCTGTATGTGTTCTCCTTAGGATTGAGTTGTTTACAGCATTTAAATTTCTATTTAAATTCCTGGCTTTCTCTCTTTGTGAGCATATTCTGCTTAGTCAAACACTTAGCAATAAGCAATGATTCAGAATTACAACTTTCTGTTTCAGGAAAATCAAGCATGTCTTCAAAAGTTAGCATGAGTGGCTCTAAGCTTTCATCTAGTACAAACAGGTCAGCCCTTGTGAGACCTACCAAAGCATCCTCTCTGCAGGCTGCCAATGCTGAGACATCCAGGACCCAAGCAAGATCAATTAGTACTCCCAAAATATCCAGTGCTGTAAGCTTAGGTAAATCTTCAGCTTCTGCAACATCATCTGAGGATGTAGGCAGTGGAATTCAGAGGCTGAGCTCTGCTCCCAGTCTGCAGAATAAAGATGGAAGTGCAGCAAAAGGAAGCCTGTGTCCAAAGCCCAAGGCTAGAGCTTTGTCAGTTCCTACAAGTCAAACTAAGGTTCCAGTGAAGACTGGAGGTAAGCACATGCTTTGCGTGACCTGTCTTCTAGCTTGGCTGTTAAAAGCAAATACTACCTTGAATGCTTGTTATTTGTTTCATTACACTTCTGTCCACCTCTTGAAAGGAATCAGTATTGTAACTGAAAGGTATCTGTAATTTAAAAAATAATATGGATAATGACTAATAAGACTTTTCTCTTTAGATACACCATCAAACAAATCAGCACCAAAAGCAATACCATCTATTGGTTTAACATTTTGCGGCACATTTGGAAGGTAAGGCTGAACTGAAATTTGAATGTACTGAGGTATACTTCTTAGAATGCAACATGGTTGGGTGTTACAACAATCTTTAAAAGTTTTAACTTTATAATCTAATCCCTTTGGGCCCTCCAGGTTAGCTGTGTTAATGCCTATTAGAACTGATTAAAGAAAACGAGCCCACAACAACAAAACCAGACATACTTCACTGTCCCTTCCCTACATCTCCCCCCCCCCCCCCCCTCATAATCTCCCCCCCCCCCCCCCGCCAAATCAATATGCTGTGATTATCCACTTTATGATAATTACTGTTCCCTACTGACCCAAGGGAAACTGATTTCTGTTGTTTAGTAGAATAGTTTGAATAAAATAGCTTCTAGAAGCTTTTGACTAATGCATATGTTCCTTTTTCAGTGCCATGGCAGTCAGTACTCCTGTGAAAGCCTCTGAAGATGGGTTCCTTCAGAGTTCTTATTTCTCTGAGAGGTCTGTCTCCATGACTCCTGCCAGTCTGAAACGGTCTGGTTTACCTACACCTGCTCGTCGTATCTCAGGCTTTCCAGCAGTGACTCCTAGATCTGCACCAAGAATGGCATTTTCTTCACGTGCCGCATCCGTTTGCCAAAATTCCAGCTTTTCTACCAAAAAGACTCTTGGAGCTGGGTAAGACAAACCTCCATGTATGAAATGTGTTGCAGGGAAACCACCTCTAAATGAATTGTAATGATGTCTTTCAGGTTTCAAGGACCTCTGCTAAATGTTAGAATAAAGCATTTGAGCATAGATTCTGCATAGGCCTAATAAATCTATCTTGTGACTAATGAAATACTGTAAGCCTTACTGAGATGAGTCAGTATTGTAACATTAAAGAATTATAATCTCTAATAGGAAGCTATTTTTATTTCTTGAGCTAGCAGACAGCTTAAGACTTGTATCTGATGCTCTGACTGAGAACAGATTTGGTGTTGGTGTTTTTCCTATTGCCTTCTGATGAAGGGAAGAAGCTGGGTTAAAATACCTATTATTCTTAACTTGGTTTTATACTGTTGCCATTGCTTCTGTAAAATTAATTTTATTAATGCGTCAGTAAAAAAAGACAAGGTTTTAGTTGACAACTACATTTTCTGAGCATGTTTACCTGTGTTTCATTTGAAAGAATTGCTTGCAGAATGGGTGAATCCTATGCTGCTGTTAATTATGTTTGTTTTCTATGAAAATGTTGTCATCTTCATATTATCAGCCCAACATCATCTCACAAGTGGCATATATATGTATGCAGGCTTGCTTCACGGTCAGTGGAGATGAACAATATTAAAG